>NC_090725.1:151782365-151789865 GCF_036898095.1 Palaemon carinicauda
GCAGCTTCCGCAAGAAAGAAATGAAATGCAACTCTCGCTGTCACCCAGGCAGAGCGTGCAAAAATTAAGTGTTGTCAGTGTCACTGTGAATAACAGTTTTGTTTTTGTTTATTTGTGTTTACTTCTTTTTGTGTAGCTATTATAAAAGTTTGTCTGGAATGAAGTTCATGTTTCTATCAGTTTGTATCAGTGTCTCTTTGTCCTCCTTCCGCCTATTCATATTCACATTAGACAAAATTGTGTGACATATTCACATTCCGCAAAATAGGATTGCATAGTGTGTGCAATAGACAATTTTATGAGTTTTTTCTGCCTAATATGTACACTAGGCAAACCATTTTATAGGGTAAAAATATGCCTAATGTACACATTAGGCAACTATTAACATTGAGCGTAACATATATACATATATACACATATACATACTTATATATGTATAAATATATATATATATATATATATATATATATATATATATATATATATATATATATTTATATATATATATATATATATATATATATATATATACCATCATCACCTCATCCTACGCCTATTGACATGTATATATATATATATATATATATATATATATATATATATATATATATATATATATATATATATATATATATATACATATATGTATATATATATATATATATATATATATATACATATATGTATATATATATATATATATATATATATATGTATATATATATATATATTTATATATATACATATACATATATATATATATATATATATATATATATATATATATATATATATATATATATATATCACTTAGATTTCACCAGTCGTCTCTATCTTGAGCTTTACAAATAATACTTCTCCTTTCATAATCTACTACTTCACATAGTCCTCAGCAATATTGGGCTGGGTGTTCCAACTCTACTAGTGCCTTGCGGAGCCCAGGTTAAAGTTTAGTAAAGAAATCTCTCCAGAGGAGTTCCAATAGCATGGCCAAACCATATCCATCTACCTCTCACCATGATCTCAATCACATAAGGCACACGAGTAATCTCTCTTATAATTCCATTTCTAATTCTGTCCTACCTTTTAACTCCTGATATCCTTTCGAGGGTTTTGTTGTTAGATCTACAAAATTTGTTGGATGTATTTTCATTGGCATACCATGACTCATGTCCGTACAGTAACACCAATCTCACAAAATTGATATATAGCCTTATTTTTATATGCAAGTTCAGTCGATTTTATTTCCAAATTTCACTTAACCTAACCATTTTCTGATTTACTTTTTTTCAGTCTTTCATTACACCCAAGTATCAGAAATCATAGTTCCTAAATAATAAAATGATTCTCATTATTACTTTCTCTTTCCAATGGTATTCCATCTTCCATTACATTTTCCGTTTTCATCATCTCTGTCTTTCTTCTCTTTATCCTGAGCCCAACTTCATGTGTTATTTCCTACATTCTGGTAAGCAGGTTTTGTAAGTCCTGTGGTGTTCTGTTTATAAGGACAGCTTCATCAACATACTCTAAGTCACTCAATTCCTTGTGCTAATCCAGTCCAATGTATATATATATATATATATATATATATATATATATATATATATATATATAGTATATATATATATAAATATATATATATACACATATATGTATATATATATATATATATATATATATATATATATATATATATATATATATATATATATATATATATATATATATATATATATATATATATATATATATACACACACACACACACACATATATATATATATATATATATACATATATATATATATATATATATATATGTATATATATATATATATATATATATATATATATATATATATATACACACACACACATATATATATATATATATATATATATATATATATATATACGTGTCTATATCTATGTTCGTCTGTGTATATGTATATGTGTATCTGTATTTTCATTTTTAGCCTAAATGTGGAAATTTACATTATTGGTTTCCATTTCAATATGGTAAAATTTGTATTACTGTCATCACTTTGAAAGTAGGATCATTCATTTCGTTAAGGAAAATTTTTCAACATTTTCACTTAGTGCTGTTACTCAAGAAATTAAAAAAAAACATTATATTTCAGGGAAACTGTTAATTGAATCAATCTCTCAAGGAAGACGAAAAAGAATAAAACACACACAGCCTTTCCTCCGTGAGGATTATGACATGAAGTCACATTTCAAAGGAGTCTGTGAGAAAGGCCAGGATATATTTTATGAGAAGGAGTATGGCTAATGATAAAGCAAGGTTGACACTTGTGCACTTTTTCGTTGTGACGTGCTGTGACTTGTTGCGACGTGGGGTCATGCCACCTAGTAGGTGAAAATACCCTCTTTTTTTTGTCAACGTCGTGACATGAGTATGCAGGTCTTGCGACATGTCATGGGGTGGTATTGCGATGTCTTGTGCAGTGCCACGTGGTGGATGTGATATTTCCTTACGAGGTATCACAAGCTTTTGCGACGTAATGACGCAGTGTTGTGAGGTACCTTACACAGTATGGAGAGATACCTGCGAGGTGCCAAGAGGTTTGCTACGTACTTTCAAGTGTCCCGAAGTGACATAAAAAGTACCTAAGCTATTAGTGGTTTACATATAGTGTTCAATGCCTTTGGAAGTCCCTATTTTACTGACCACCATAGAGGATGGGTCAAGAGTACTACACAAGATGGGAGGCAGACAGCAGGATTGCTAGTATTCTTATTGTAACTGCTGCATATATCCTCAAGAACTATCCCAAAGAACAACTATAGGAAGCAATTAAAGTACAAAAAAAGAAGGAGAGCAAGAACATCATGGTGCCAGAATGACTGACAAGGAGATACATACATGGAGATTATGACCAGCTACTACATGAAAAGACCCTAGGGGTTATAAGAACTTCATCCGCATTGAACCTGGATTGTTTGCGTAGAAGATTGTCCACCTTTCTCCAATGCTCTCCAAGAAACAGACGAAAATGAGAGATCCTTTAACAGTGGAATTGATGTTGGCTGTCATCCTCTGCTTCCTGGCAAGTAGGGATTCCTATACAAGTCTGCAATATAATTTCAGAGTCTCCAAGAGTGCGGTTTGCAGATTTGTGCCTGAAGTGTGCAAAGCCGTCATTGACACCTACCAACATGAAGTCCTGAAGTGCCCCAAAACTTCCGAAGAGTGGAAGAGTCACCAAAGTATTCGTAGATAAGTGGTACTACCATAATTCTTTTGGGGCCCTTGATGGAAAGCATGTCCCTATAAAGAAGCTCAGGAAAGGAAAATTGCTATATTATAACTACAAGAAATTTCACAGCATAATACTCATGGCCATAGCACATGCAAAGTACAAGTTCCTGTACGTCGAGGTGCTGGAGATGCAGGAACTTAGAGCAAGTGTAACCTTCATCATGCCATCAACCAAAACCAAGTCAGATTTCATGAGGATAGCACTCTGCAGAATGATGACACTCAAATCCCCTTCCACGTAATAGCCGATGATGCCTTCGCCTTCAAGACAACACTGATGAAGCCATAATCCCACATATCCCAGGCTAACCATGAGAAGATCTACAGCTGCAGGTTGTGTCGCGCTCCTCATGAGGAGGAGAACGTACTTTGTACTCTGAAAAGAGATTTCAAATCTTCTGAACCACCATATAACAGGAACCCAAAGTAGTGCAGCTGATAACCAGGTGGTATGGATGTATCTTGCACAATCTCATACTCAACCACTAACCCTTAGCTCCCGACAACGTCAACCACAAAAAAACTCAACACAACATGCTGCCTGCATTTGGATGGAGGAACCGAATCTCTTGGAACAACTACAGCATCTAAATGGATCAAATTACTCAAGGCAATCAAAGGTAGTCCAAGATTAACTGGCCTACTACTACTCTTCCGAAGCATGAGCAGTTTCTTGTCAAGAGACACTTGTCTATCCCAGCGGAAGACCAACGCAATAGAGGCCTCAAATGTATATAAAATGTCTTTTCCTGAATTCAAATGTATTTTCTAAATTTGATATCATTGTATATTTCAACTTTGTGATTTTAATTTCACATTTAAGGTTTTGTTATTCTCTGTATATTTCAATTTACTGCTTATAATTGACTTATGATATTGTTAATATGTGTATAGTGTGTTTTCAAGTTTTCCATTTTTCATTTCAAATTAAGATTTCTTTCTATATGTTTGGTAAAGCTACTTGTTAAACATTTCTTATATAATAAAACTTTGTGCTTTTCAGTGTACATTTCAACATAGCGGTTTTCATCGTACATTTCTACTTTGTGATTTTAATTGTATATTCAAAGTTTTTGCTATTCGCTCTATATTTCGATTTACTACTTATCACTGCTTATCAATGACTTAGCAAGATAGATTTTGTTAATAGATGTATAATGTATTTACAAGTCTTTCATTTTTCATTTCAAACTAAGATTTCTTTTTATATGTTTTGGTAATGCTTTTTATTAAACATTCCTTATTTGATAAAACTTTGTGTTTCTCATTTTACATTTCAACATAGTGATTTTGTTGTACATTTCAACATAGTGATTTTCATTGTACACTTCAACTTTGTGATTTTTCAGAGGTGTATCTAGAGTGTTTGCTATTCTTTGTTTATTTCAATTTAATTCTTTTTATTGACTTAGCAAGAAATGTTTTGTTAAGAAATCTAACATGTTTTCAAGTTTTACATTTGTCATTTCATACAAAGATATTTTTTTATATCTTTGTTAATCTATTTCTGTATTCAACCCTTATATAATTAAACTGTGCTCTTCATAGCATATTTCAAGTAATTTTCATTTTATATTCCTATTTACTGATTTTCATTGGCTTTACAAGATAAGTTCGATGAATAAATGTCATGTTTTTAAGGTCTCACTTTCTCATTTAATTTTCAATTTTCAGGTCTTTTCAAAATATAGTTTCTTTATCATTTACATAAAAATATCTATGATTGATATAAAAATATATGTGATTATAAAAGATTATGTTTAACAGAAAATATTGTTATTCATAAAAAATGCAAGACTTTTTTTTTATATTTGGTAATGCTATTTATTGATAATTCCTTTGTACCAACCGTGTGTCAAACGATCGTATATAAATTATTTTGTATATATTATGCTTGTATCTGCGCTCTTCCCTCACACTAAAAAGAACCAGAACAAACATGTCTGCGTGTCGCCTATGTAACATTGTCATTATCTCGAACATGTATTTTCCTGTTGCCTTGAGGTTTTGTATATAAAGGAGAGTGTTCTTTAATAAAGTTACTCAGTTGATTGCATCCTGCCTTTGAGTCATAACCTTTCTCTCGGCAGTCACATTGGTGACCCCGGAAGTCGACTCGCTCCCACCGCCTTCCACCCCCACCCCCCTCACCCCTCCATCGTTGGTACTATGATGGACTCTACAGAAGTTGGCGCTGCTGCTGTTCCATTGAAACTTTCACCGTTCGCCAGCGGAGAGGCGTTTGCTTGGTTTCAGCGCGCAGAAGTCCAGTTTCGCATCAACAGCGTGACTCGCTCAACCACCAAAGCAGATTATGTTCTCGCGGCGATACCCGAGGACACCTTCCCAGAAATATCTGACTGGCTTTGTGAACAAGGAGACACCCCAATAGCGTATGACGCCCTCAAAACATACCTTCTGCAGCAGTACTCGCCGTCGCCAGCCGCCCGTATAGCAAAGCTTTTTCAGCTCTCTCAACAACCATTGGGGGACCAAAGGGCTTCGCTTGCCCTCAGGGAAATGACCATTATCGCTCGCCTTCAACCTGCCACAGAGGGCTCTCCTCGTGAGGTGAATCTACTTTGTGCCCTTTGGATACGCCGTTTACCCGGACCTATACGCGCTGCCATACCCGATGTCGATAGTTTACCCATAAAGGACTTGATGACCAAAGCCGACGCCCTTATGGACAGCCACTTCAAGACCTCCATCAACGCCTCCACCCCTGACAAAGAGGATGCCTATTCAACGTCAACCGAAGCTGACATGAATGCCGAAGGACGTACACGCCTACCCCGTGACATGCCGAAGCGGCGACAAAGCCAGCCACCACCCACCAATTGCTCGCGCCCCAACAAACGACTTCTACAGGCACTTACTGCCTCCCATCCGCGGCAGTTTTGCTACTACCACTTCAGATTCGGGGCAACCGCGAAGAAATGTGCCGAGGATTGTCAGTGGCCAAAAAACTTGTAAGTAGGCCATCGCTCGTAGCGTGGCCTCCCGTGTTTCTAATCTTTTCTTTTTACATGATGCAGGAACGGGCGTGCGATTTTTGGTAGACACGGGTGCTTGTCGTTCTCTTTTGCCAAGGAAACTCATCAAGACAAGACGTAGTCTGTCTACATCTGCCGACGTCCGCTTGGTAGCTGCCAACAGATTTGCGATACCCACCTACGGTTACGAGAACCTCACATTATCGCTCGGAAACGGTAAATTCAATTAGAAGTTTCTCGTTGCTGACGTCACATTGCCAATCCTCGGTGCGGATTTCCTCTCTCATTTCCGCCTTCTGGTCGATGTTGCCCACCGACGATTGGTCAACGCAGACTCGTACTTGTCGACACCTCTTCAACCTGTCCCCTCTAACCTTGCTCTCCACATTAGCGCACCCACGGATGACTACGCACACCTCCTCATGTCGTACCCGGAAGTTTTTCGTCCAGAACTTCGCCAAACGCCCACGGTTCCTGCCAAGCACGGTATTTATCACCATATCAAGACGACGGGACCCCAGTCTTCGCAAAATTCAGACGTCTGGCACCGGAACGATTGGCAGCCGCCAAACAGACGTTCGCCGAAATGGAGGAAATGGGCCTTTGCCAAAAGGCCTCAAGCCCATGGTCGTCACCCTTACACATCGTTCTGAAGAAAGACGGCTCCCTCCGTCCGTGCGGGGATTACCGGCGCCTGAACATACAAACAGAACCGGATCACTACCCCCTCCCAAACATTGCCGACGTGACCTCCTACCTGCACAAAGCAAAGGTTTTCTCTATGCTCGATCTCCTGAAGGGGTATTATCAGGAGCCTATGAACCCAGAAGACATCCCCAAGACTGCCATCACCACTCCGTTTGGTACATACACCTTCAATTACTCCTGTTTTGGCCTTCGTAATGCTGGGGCCACGTTTCAACGTCTCATGGATGGCATGTTAGGGGACCTCCCTTTCTGTGTATGTTATGTGGACGACATACTTGTGTTCTCCTCCTCAAAAGAGGAACACCTACGTCACCTGCGCATCGTGCTCGACCACCTGCAACAAAACGGCCTTGTAGTCCGGTACGACAAGTTTAACTTTGGCGCCAACGAAGTGTCGTTCTTAGGGCACCGCATCACTCCTGAAGGAGCCCACCCCCTCCCTGAGAAGGTAGCAGCCGTTCAGAACTCCCCCGTGCCCTCGACCGTCAAAGCTCTGCAGGAATTCTTGGG
>NC_090725.1:151799865-151802365 GCF_036898095.1 Palaemon carinicauda
TTGAAAAGCCGCTCATGAATGACGGTGGCAAGGGACAGTGACATTGCGCTATCAAGCAGAACGATGCCCTAGAGACTGACCATATACAGTAGCAAGTAATCAGCTCCCAAGCCCCCTCTCTACTCAAGCTAGGACCAAGGAGGGCCAGGCAATGTCTCCTAATGACTCAGCAGATAGACCTATATGCTCCCGCTCACAAGACTAGTGAGGTTGCAGCGACCAAAGGAACTAACGAGTTTAAGCGGGACTCGATCACCAGTCTGGCGTTCACCAGTAAGGGACGTTACCACATCGGCCAGCAAAAACCCTAAAACTTTTAAAAACTTTCAAATCATGTTCTGTTACTTTATTTCCCTTGTAGTTGTGATATTCGATGGCATTCCCTTTTCAGCTGGAATATTGATACCATTAATGTATATTGTCGTCCCAGTCTTTAGCCATTAATTCCTCTGCTCATTTTACTCTCGATAGATTTAGTAACTCTTCTTTCCCCTATATGGCTAGTATTTCGACCATTTCAATTTGAAATCCCGTTGGACTTATTTCTTTTACTATTTCTTTTCCATTTCAGGCAATGCCAGTTTGACTTCTGTATTCTGTCTCCCTATCACTAGACCCTCGACCTTCTGTGCTTCTTCCAGCTCTTCTATCTCATTTTCAGCATTCAATAGTTCTTCCAAAATATTTTCTCGGAGGTTTTGTATATCAGTGGCCAGTTCCTCACGCGTTCATTAAAAATGGACGTCAAGTAACCTAAACTTTCCCCCCTAACCTAACCTACAAGCCCTTTCCTTACCTACATACCTAGGGTGTGGGGGTGGGGGGGGGGGCGATGGTAATGCCCTCTGTGACACCCCTTACACTACCGTATTCTAAGTTAGACATAATAATACATACAGGTGGCCGCTATCGTATCATACATACACCCCATTCTCTCCATCTCCACTTAATTTCTTCATCCGTATAGAATATATTTCTATGTATATCTTTAATGACTACCAGTTGCTCAAAATCATGTTTTGGCCATTTCCTCAAATTAGAATATTACAGATATCCTTTTCTCCTTCTTGTGTTCTTAGCGATTCATTCAACTGCTCTCCAGATTTTCCAAAAGCTTACCTACTTTCCTCCGTGTATGTTTTTCCTCTTCTCTGTACCATTCCTCTGCAGTTTTTGCACGCCTTACTTGCTAGTCCTTAAATGCCTTTAATTTTTTTTTTCACTGACTCTGGACCTTTCTGTTCCACCACCACATTTCTACTTTCGACTCACCATATCCGCTGGTTCTTCCCACTAATTCCTCTGTTTTCCCTACGCGTATTTCTTTAATATCCTCCCAGATATTTTACAACATGTTACCTTATTCAGTTTCCAAGTTCAATCTTTTCAATTATCTGTCCAACACATTCCTCATGAATTGCACAACCTTTTCTCCTTTAAGGTCTCAAATCATAATTATAGAACTCCTCTTTCCATTCATGAGTTTTCTACTCCTCATTTTGAATACATCTCTATTAGATATTAATCTTGGGCACCGTCGTCGTTCAATTAGTTCATTATGCATGTTGCATAAGATTTTTCATAACTCTGACCATCCTTTACATTCAGATCTCCCTGGACAATTCTATCCCGTGCGTAATACTAGGCAGGCAGTTAATTCTAATAGCCAGGCCTTCTCCATCATAAGGCTCAATACTACACAGTATTCTGGAAGTTTTATTCCAGCTATTACCAAGTTGTGGAATAATCTTCCTAATCGGGTAGTTGAATCAGTAGAACTTCAAAAGTTCAATGTAGGAGCAAGTGTTTTTATATTGACCAGGCTGACATGAGTCTTTTTATTGTTTATATGTGACATATCTGTTTTTGACATTGTTAATAGTTTATATAGGACATATCTGTTTTGACGCTGTTACAGTTTTTAGAATGATATATTGTTAACTTAATTTATTCTCATCATTTATTTATTTCCTTATTTCCTTTCCTCACTGGGCTATTTTTGCCTGTTGGAGCCCTTGGGCTTATAGCATCTTGCTTTTCCAACTATGGTTGTAGCTTGGCTAGTAATAATAATAATAATAATAATAATAATAATAATAATAATAATAATAATAGTCTATTTTGTTACATATATACTTACCCCCAAATCATTTCACATTTCATTACATTGTATTTATTTATTTATTAATCTTTTAACTCATTTAACCAAACTCTCCACGCGTCCACCTTCATAGGTTATCAGTTGTTTATCCAACTTCTAAAACCAGGTATTCATACATGCCTATTAAATACTCTAAGCCATCTCAATGTATACTCCACATCCTCATTTCTAATTTAAAACTTTCACATATTCTTTCACTGTTTTAATAACTCCTTCAAACTTTTCTCTGTTTGAATGTATTTCCTGTTCCTGGCATCCCTCGAAGTGTTCCTCAAATTGGGTGATTGCAATTACGATTCTTCATTTATTTACCGGCATACGCAATGAGGCTAATCATTT
>NC_090725.1:151812365-151819865 GCF_036898095.1 Palaemon carinicauda
TTCTATAAATAAGAAATTATAATAATTACTTGAAATGTAAAAGGGCAGGTTATAGATAAATACATATAAGTAAGTGTTTCTTAACCATTTATTTGTAATTACATTTTATTCTAATAAAATGATTAAGCCTAATGATTGTATATCAAACACAGTTCACAGAGAGCAATAAGAGAAATCAAATATTGAGTCGTCGAATGGGTAATTAAGGAGAATAAATCATCAAAGGCCTTTCACCGCTATGCCATATTAATGGTGTTTCCACTCGACATTCTATGTTTACTTTAATCAACCTAAGTATACAAGATTTGTAAACATCCTATCGTAACACTGCTGTATACTTTACACAATCTTGCCGTGTCCATATTGCCCAATAAAACTATATTTGGCTAAATACTTTGGGAAATATAATAATTGACTAAAAAGTATATATTATTCATCGTAGGTAAATATCCATTTACCTTCATGTGCTGACTATAAACAGCACATTATATCTAACTATATACACGAACTTAAATCAACTCCACTCATATATATCCTAAATACATAAGCATAAACACAAAACTTAACACATAATATATACATATATGGAATTTATATTTACACAAATATGTATATATATATAAATATTACAAGCAAATATTATGTATTTATTATATATCTATATATATATATATATATATATATATATATATATATATAAATATATAGATATATAGATATATATATATATATATATATATATATATATATATATATATATATATATATATATACATATACATATACAAATATAAATATATATATATATATATATATATATATATATATATATATATATATATATATATATATATATATATACATATATATAATATATATATATATATATATATATTTATATATATATATATATATATATAATGTATATATATGTAGATATACATACATATATATATATATATATATATATATATATATATATATATATATGTGTGTGTGTATATATGCATATATATATGTATATATATATACATATATAGATACACACACACACACACACACATATATATATATATATATATATATATATATATATATATATATATATATATATATATATATATATATATATATATATGTATATTTGGGCTCAAGCCATGTCGTCCTGATGGAAGTTCCTATTGGGTAGCTTCCTAGGGTATATTACAACTACGGCGATATTCCCAGAGAATTTACCTTAAGGTACCAGAATTCTAACTCCTGGAGCAAATATCCCTCGTGAAAGGGATATCGTGACATATCAGAGGACGTATTCTTGACAAGCCACATGGCAATCTGCACCCCGAACAGAGATTACGTATCGAAGGGGTCAATTGGCAAGAAACGAAATCGGGAAAGAAAAAGGGGGAGCCGCTCCCAAGGCTCCCTATTCTCCCGTTTCGTAAGAGTGCCTGGCGCCAATCCTGGCGCCATCTGTATTCCTTTTTGCGTAGCTTAACAACTCGGTGTTTTTTCCTGTGTTTCTCGCAAATCTTGGATTTATTCTACTTTTCATGGCTTCTCCAGCTTCGTCGGCCTTTGATAAGTTGAGTACCATGTCTTTTATGTATAAATGTAGGCTCTTGGTAAATTTTTAAGTGATTAATAGGATTAATCTTTGTTACAAGAGCCGTAGCCTACCGGAGGCGTCATGGACGCTGTCGCTCGCTAGGTATGAGTTTAGTTAGCCAGAGCGACATTCCCGGTTGTTTTGCTTTAATAAATTTTAGCTATTTAGCGTTACATAGGATTTCCTTTTTGTGCTTTAGTATTATTTTGGCGAAGTATTCGCCAATTCTGGCCTACGCTAGGCCATGTAGCCTAGTCGTTTGTTCCTAGTACTTCAAGCATGATTTTGGTTTTTCCGAGTGTATTAAAATTTTATTGAAGCTTTAGGCTGTTTTTTATACATTAAGGATTATGTTGAATATTTCCAAGATAGTATACGAGTGAGTTTCGGTGATTTAGGTAATCGATTCTCTTGGTGCCTAGGCTAAGTTGCTTATGGAGCCTTAGTATACTTTCTCATACTCCCCGGTTGCTTTCTTTTCTTCGGAGAAGGTATGCAATCCCTTTCCCTCTGTTTAAGCCTTGGGCTTATCCCTAAGTGGTTTATCTGAATTGACTTTCGATAAAACTATACTGGGGTGTTACTGTACCTTCCTGTTCCAGTAAGTCTGGTTTCAGAGAGGGACAGAACAACAGAGTTTTTAGTCTGAGTCTGTGTTTGTCTGGCTTGGGGTAGAGTCTCCCTCGCTGGCCTGACACACACATAGGAGGCTTAGCCTCCTTAGGTCACTACCGAAGGTTTCTGTACGAGATGATTCCTTCTTTTGTGATCTACCAGACTAGTCCTTGTTGCTGTTCTCGGGGGAGGATAAGATTCTTTCCCTGGGAGTAGCAACATTTCCTTGCTTTGGTTCTCTGGGAGCTGGCAAGTATTGCTGGCCTCCCTCCTTGGATCTCCCTTAGGCTAAGATGAGTTTTCTTGGCTGCGGGTGATCCTTCACTAAAGCAAGGTTGGTAGGACCCTCTTTTGTCCCTTCCCCCTCTATCTCCGTAATGGCCTAGCCATTACAGTACTGTACGTCATTCTACATCTGGACCTAGGATAGGTTAGGATGTGGAATTGACTCAGTCCCTTGCCGGCCGGCAGAGTTGCCGGCCGGCAAGGGTCTTCTGCTTTGAGTGCTGCCCGGACCTCCCTTGGTCCCTCATCCATGCCCGCCTGTAGAACCAGACGGCACTGGTCAGGAAGCCTGAATTAGATTCTCCCCTTCCTTATATGCACTCTTTCGGATTGCCGGGCTTAGAGGTAGTGTACGCTCTTATCCCGGCATCCATTCTTTTTTTCTTCTAGTGCTGTACCCGACCCGGCTGCCGGCCTATGAGGCCGGCAGCCGGGCAGTCGTAGTCCTCTGGTTCTTTTGCTGCTGGCTGGCATCGGTTGTGTACCTTTGCCGGCCAGCTAATGTCAGCCCTTGTCTGCCGGTCGCCAAGAGTGTGGCCGGCAGCCGGGTACTACCTTGTGTAGTTGCCGGCCGGCAGTCATTGCCGGTCGACATTGGCTGTTGCCGGCCGGCCGACATTGGCTGTTGCCGGCCGGCACATGCATTTGAACCAGCGTTCTGCCGCCTTATAAGCTGTTAAGTAGTATACTTTAAAGCTAGTTATGGTGTGTGCCGGCCGGCAACCTCCTATACTGTACCAGTATTCTTCAGTATAACATACACTGTAAGAAGAAAACTATAGTATAAGTTTTGGTACAGCACTATGTGTTCTAACACTTTTGTGTTGTCTTGCACAGCCCTTTGCTGTCGCCCTACAGATAAGAAAGTGAGTTCTTTCTTGTCTATTATCCAGGATTTTAAAATCATTGCTTAGGTGTGAGCTCCACCTGTTTCCTCTGGAAACTTTGCATTGGTTATTCTAGAAGAGATTAACCATTCGTTTTTATTATCTGGAAGGCTGCAACAATTGGTTGTGAAGGAAACACAAGTGTGTGTCTTTCCTTTCTGAATTGTTATGCTATACTATGCATATCCAGCGATACATAGTTCACTTGATACTCATGGAAATTTCTTCTCTTTACAGGAGGACCCTCCGAAGTGCGGAAGTGTTTTCTGCAACGTCCGCAGCAAGAACCTCTGCGGACATGAGTTTTGTAGGAGACACGCAGCATGCGCTGTCTCCAAGGGTGATCTCCAGTATTGGGACCCTCAGGTATGTACCGTGTGCACTAACCTGATTACTGAGGCCTTTGATTCCCCTAGGACGGCGGAATCAAGGGATATAGCAAGGGAGAAGCTTCGTACCTGGGTAAGGGGCTTCCAGAAGAACACCTCTGGACCTTATCTTCCAAGTGAGAAGATGAGGGCGTATCTTTTCCCTAGGGCATCAGCTGATGCAGTGATTCCCCAGCCTCAAGAGGAGATCCCCCAAGTTCAGATCCAGGTGGATGCTGAAGTCGCGGTCGCTATGCAAGACATCCAGTTGGATGACAGGATGTCTGACTTGAACGAGCATCTGGAGGAAGACCTCCTGGCAGAAGGCCAGGATGAAGTTCAAGCCCCAGACGTTGTAGAGGAAGAGGTCGACGAGGTGTCAGCTACTCCGGTTCAGATCCCGGAGCCTATTCCCTCAACATCGGCCGGTCTCCCAGTAGAGCTGGGACAGGCCCTCTCCTCCATTGTTGGAATGATCCAACAAATGCAGAAGGAGAATCAGGAGAAGGCGGCTGCAATGGAACTGCGGATGCAGAGCCTTGCAGAATCACATGGGGCCCAGAAAAGGCTCAATGTGAAAGACCTTCCCTTGCGCTCAGATACTAACCCATGGAGGTATGCTGAACACATGCCGATGACGACTAGAAAGATCGTCATCTCGGATAAGTTGGGTTCAGTTCCCCTAGAGGAGGTGGAATTCTGGCCCAGCAAGGCGTCATATCCGGACTGTTATGTCCGGCTGAGGAAGGAACCAGCTTCAAAGGAGGAGACAGAGCCGAAGGAGGTCATAGTGATGGACCATGCTAAGGTTCAAGCTCTGCTTTCATCCTCGATGAAAGAGAGGGGCTTCTCGAACTCAAAGGTAGCTGCATTGAGCAAGAAGCTCCCTTCCTTTGTGTCCTCTCCTGCTAGAGCCTTCCCCTTTTTACAGAAAGGGTTTGCGGCTGTACTGAAAGCAGTCGAGGCCGGCAAGCCTTGCCCCTCCCTGGAGGAGTGTAAACCCTTGTCGCTGGCCCTGCCTATGGACCACAAAGACTGGAAGGACGTCCATCTTACGTTCTCAGTTGGGAAGTTGGAGGCTGATATTGCCGGACGTCAGTTCGGCAAGGACCTCCCTAAGCTGTCTGACTTTCCTTTGCGGAGAGAGTTCGAGACAAAAGAAAGACTGGCTGCCTCAATGTCTCATCAGACTACTCTTGAGACGATGGCAAGTGACCCCAAGGTCCATGAAATGTTCATGGTAGTGGCCAAGACTCATCTGGCCACAGTGACGAAGGACCTTTATGGCTTCGTCAAGGCGAGGAGAGCTTGTAGGGAGTTCGTGTTTACCTCGGCTACGGTGAGGCACGAGCCAAGGATACTAATCTCCTTCAACATTTGGGGCAAAGACCTTTTCCCTACCGATTTGGTCAAAGAAGTTGTTGATAAGGCCGCCTTGGAGAATAGAAACCTTCTCCAGAAGTGGGGCCTGGCTATCAAAAGAAAGTCTTCCCCGGATGAGGGTCCTCAACCAAAGAGGAAGACTATGAGGACTAGGCTACCGTCTCGGCCAGCCAGGCCTCTTAGACAGCAACAGCAACTGCAATTGCCATTGCCTTCAGTGCCCCAGATGGTGGCACAAACCCCGACCACTTTTCAGTGGGTACCCCAGGCTGTGTCGACACAGTCCACGGCATTCACCCCAACGTTCGAAGGGCAGTCTACTTCCTTTCGAGCAAAGCCTAGAGGAGCAGCCAGAGGCTCGTCTAGGCGCCCCTCAAGGGGAAGGGGATTCAGGGGTGGTCGTGGTCATGGAGGCAAGACCTCAGGACGGCAGTCCAAGTGAGATGATGCCGGTAGGAGGGAGAATTCAGAAATTTCGGGATCGGTGGACCTTCGATCCCTGGGCCCACAGCCTACTCAAGAATGGACTGGGCTAGAGCTGTTACAGCACTCCACCCCCATGCCTTTGGTTTTTCCAACACTCCACCCCCGTTCTGGAGGAGTACATTCAAGAACTGTTGGAGAAAAAAGTGATCCGAAAGGTGAAGTCCATCAAATTCCAAGGGAGGCTGTTTTGTGTTCCCAAGAAAGTCATTCTGGACTTGTCGCCACTCAACAAGTTCATAGTGAATTGCAAATTCAAGATGCTAACACTGCAACACATAAGGACCTTACTGCCCAAGAGGGCATATTCCGTCTCTATAGACTTGTCAGACGCCTATTGGCACGTTCCAATCAACCGTCGACTCTCCCCCTACCTAGGGTTCAGGCTACAACGAAGACTATACTCCTTCAGAGCCATGCCATTCGGGCTAAACATAGCCCCAAGGATTTTCACGAAGCTTGCGAGCGTAGCTCTCAAACAATTACGCCTAAAGGGAATTCAGGTAGTAGCCTACCTGAACGACTGGTTGGTGTGGGCAGCATCCGAGACAGAATGCTTGCAAGCTTCTAGTCAAGTGATCCAGTTCCTAGAGTACCTAGGCTTCAAGATCAACAGAAAAAAGTCTCGACTCTCTCCATCTCAAAAGTTCCAGTGGCTGGGAATCCACTGGGACCTAATGTCACACCATTTCTCCATCCCAGCGAAGAAAAGGAAGGAGATATCGGGTTCTGTCAAGAGACTTCTAGATTCCGAAAGGATATCAAGACGTGAACAGGAGAGGGTACTGGGCTCTCTCCAGTTTGCTTCGGTGACAGACCCAGTGCTAAGAGCACAGCTAAAGGATGCAACCGGAGTTTGGAGAAGTTATGCATCAAACGCGCGAAGAGATCTGAGAAGACCAGTTCCGCTTCGGCTACGTACTCTTCTCAGGCCTTGGTCCCAAGCCAGACATCTAAAGAAGTCGGTTCTTCTTCAGCCACCTCCCCCGTCGGTGACGATTCACTCAGACTCCTCGAAGGAGGGATGGGGAGGTCACTCTCATCGGAAAAAAGTCCAGGGGACTTGGTCCAAGCTATTCAAGACCTTTCACATAAACTTTCTAGAAACTATGGCAGTGCTCCTTACCTTAAAGAAAGTCTCCCCGCGTCACTCGATCCACATAAGGTTGGTGATGGACAGCGAGGTAGTTGTGAGATGCTTGAATCGACAAGGATCGAGGTCACCACCTCTCAACCAGGTGATGTTGGCCATCTTCCGATTGGCGGAAAAGAAGAAGTGGTACCTGTCGGCAGTTCACCTTCATGGAGTCCGCAATGTGACAGCGGACTCTCTATCCAGGTTCACACCGATAGAGTCGGAATGGTCTTTAGACGCAGGATCATTCTCCTTCATTCTGAATCAAGTCCCAGAACTTCAGATAGACCTCTTTGCAACGGAAGACAACAAGAAGTTGCCCCTGTACGTGTCCCCGTACAAGGACCCCTTAGCGGAAGCAGTGGACGCGATGTCCCTCGACTGGAACAGATGGTCCAGGATTTATCTGTTCCCTCCTCACAACCTTCTGTTGAGGGTCCTCAACAAACTGAGATCCTTGAAGGGAGTAGCGGCAATAGTGGCCCACAAGTGGCCGAACAGCGTCTGGTTCCCCCTGGCATTGGAACTACGGCTGAAGTTTGTACCGCTACCAGATCTAGTTCTGACCCAGCGAGTCCTGAAGTCGACTGTCTGCGCTTCATTACAAAAAACCCGGACCCTGTAGCTCATGATTTTCTCTCCCTAGCGGTGAGAAAGCGTTTCGGGATTTCGAAAGCCAGCATAGACTTCCTAGAGGAATATAAGTGCAAATCTACTAGAAGGCAATATGAGTCA
>NC_090725.1:151827365-151834865 GCF_036898095.1 Palaemon carinicauda
TAGAAGTATTGTAATGTAATAGTATGAAAATTAATTTGTCGAAGTGTTGATGTTTCTGTAAACAGGTCAAATTTTTAGGTCATACTATAACCCCAAAGGTACCCAACCCGGCCCCAGTAAAGTAGAAGCTATCAGAGATTTCCCCAGGCCACGTACTCCTAAGGAAAGTGCAGGGTTCCTTGGTCTCTCCGGGTATTACCGTAAATTCATAAGAGGTTTTGGAAAGATAGCGAGACCGTTATATGCTTTAAAGAAACAAAAAGTAATAAATTGTTGATTGAAAGAAGAAAGGGCCTTTAAGCATTAGAAAGCTGCCTTAGCGAGCTATGACTTACTCGCATATCCATGATCTGATCACCCTCTTTTAGTGACAATAGATGCAAATAGCGTAGTGATTGGTGGCGTAATTTCTCAACGAGATGATAAAGGTAGAGAGAGACCCATTTTTTTTTTGCTTTCAGGGCATTAAAAGGGGCAAAAAAGAATTATAATTTATTCGATTGATGGACATTGTCTATTCTTTGGGTTCTAGAGAAGCTTCGGTTCTTTTTATTAGGTCATCCAATTTAGTTGGAAAGTAATCATCGCCCCTTGTATGATTTATTTTACAAAGGTGACTTGACGTCTTGACGAGCGAGATGGATTGAAATATTATTACAGTTTAACATAAAGGCGATTACCACAAAAAAGTTAAAGCTAAAAAGGTAGTTGATAACCTCTCTAGAGATGCAGTAATAGGAGTAACAACTAGATCACAAAACAGGATCGAAAAATGAAACCAAAATATTGAGGGCCCCATGAAAATAGAAAACCGGATGTGAATTCACACAAGGAGCAATCAGAAAATGAGATCCGCGCGCGCGCGAGAGAGAGAGAGAGAGAGAGAGAGAGAGAGATAGTGAACGTGAATGTGTGTGGGTGGACGAGGACATGATCACAGGTGTTCAGAATGATTGCCATGATGATGCAGGTGTGATTATCTTGGAAGGTTGCGACATAAAGGATGTCCGAGAGAAACAGAAGAAAAGAGGAATGGTTGGAAAGAGTGCGAGCAGTGATCAAAGGGGAATCAGAGAGCTATCCATTATTTCTGAATGTACTGTTTTTTTATAGATAATGATATATTTTATTGTTCGTACGAGAAGAGGGGAGGGGAGTTTTTGTGCACGGGTAGTTTTTCCCCCTTCTTTAATTAATCGAGCCATCAACATTGTACATGCAAGTCGTCTGTATGCAGGGCATTTAGGGATTGATAGAACATTAAGGAGAGAATGAGAATCCTTCTTTTGGTTAGGAATGAAAAAATCTATAGAAAACTATAAAAAATGCTACCATGCTCGTAACTGTTTAGAAGAACATAAAAACCTGTACTGGAAGCCAGAAACCTGCCTGTGATTCCATTAAATCTTAAAGGGAGCATATGGATTTGGTAGGACCATTTCCACTGGTTCAACACAACATAAGTATATATGTGTATTTGTGGAGGTATTTACTCGTTACACTCGTACTTACGCAATGGAGGATACATACGCAAATTCTTTAGCCTAGGTGCTGTACTCTTTCATTACTAGGTTTTTGCCCCAAAGTTTTAATAGTTGATAATGGTCTCGAGTTAATGAATAAGGTGGTGAAATCGGTCACGGACTTGATGAAAATTAAACACTTTTCAGTGACTGCATATAGGCCTTCAACTAATGGCTTAGGGGAATCACGTAATAGGGAAGTGGTTAAAATTTTACGTTACTTAGTGGCTGATAACCCCCTTCATGTGCACGCCATGCTTCCTACAGCTGAGCTAGCTTTGAATATTGCATATAATGCATTGCTCAGGGACACTTCTTTCTTTTTATTGTGTGGACAGGATCCTGTGTTACGGTGTAAGGTCCTGATTAATTTGTATCAGTTCCCTAATTTTTCAACGTGTCTACTGAATCTCTTAAGGAGAGTAATAAAAAACACAGCTCAAAGTATGATGGTCTGTTCAAAACCACACCGGAAAAATTATTTGTGGGTGATTGTGTGTATTTGAAACGATTACAGCCTGGGAAACACAAACTAGAGCCAGCTTATTTGGGTCCATAAAGAGAAAGAATGGTTAAATTTAACACAGCAGTGATACAAAGCATTATTAATGATGCAGTGTCTGAACATCATCAGGCACACACACATGTGGTGCCAGAAGAGGTAGTTTTCAAAAGTGTCAATCAGAGTTTACCTCCGTCCTTATCCCTGCATACGCGGCATTCCTCGAGTTGATCAGTAGGAATTTATGTTTATTTTGCTGCTGTTTTTGTTTGAACAGACCTCATCTCTTCTTTTGATGTGTTCTAAATAAACTTAATGATAACAATGTGTTCTGATGTTGGTGCTTAATGTAGAAGTAAAGTGTGATAATTTTGCTGACTGTAGCAATACATATGACATACTACTGAGTGAACCTAAAAACAAACAGAATGAGGTTAAATAGGTCAGATGTCATCCGTCAGGGCGATGCTGTATTATTTATGTATTATAAGATTCCTGGTTGCTAGGTCCGGGGCGGTTCCAAACGGGCAAGTGGCAACGGGATTAAAGTTCAGCCTCGAGGAAAGGCAGTGTTAGAGAATGTGTAGATATGCATACCTTAAACTTAAGAGTTATAAGAGAAGAGCGGGAAGCTGAATGATTTTCATGTGAAAACGACTAGTGGCCACCGATTGATAGTTACAAGTGCAAGTGTAGTAGTGATTTTAAAAAATGGGGAAACCGTAGTGGTGAGTAGTGTTGTGAAATTGTGCCGTAAATCCGGACAAGTAAAATCGAGTGATGAGGGAATATCTATTCCTACCACTATCCCGACCAAAAGGCCTGTATTGCCGTAAGCAGAGGGAAGTTATTGATGAGGTTTTGTAATACCAATATTGATATGATTTTTTTTTCACTTTGGGTATTCTGTATTTTAGTTGCAGAGGTCATAAGAGGAAATGAGTGAAATTTCTTTACATACAGTATATTGTGTTCATTTTTACATGCAATATTTCATTTTAAATTTTTTTGTGGAAGATGTCTACGTTTTGGGGGGATTTCTATGTATATATTTTGTGTTGCATTTTTGTCTAGTAAATGCCATGCCCTATTCCGGGTCGGAGTGTCCCCCATATATCATAGACTAGAAAGGGCGAGTGCGCACTTCCTCCTGGAGTGAGAAGCTTCGGGGGGAGTAAATCCTAATCCGTGTATGGAAAATTTTTAGAAGTATGAATTTTTTACAATGAGATTAGTTACCTTTTTAAGAGTACTATGACTGTCAATAATTATGGTGAGCCATCACTGAACTCTGTTGTAGGTCAAGTGGGTGAACTCTGTTTTATGGCGTGCTATACGCCTATTGGTGACAGCATATTTTCATCACAGTGGAGAATTCCCCAAATTCCCACAATTCAGCACATGAGAGCAACAATGCAATTAACTTGCCCTGGGGTAAGTAGTACCTATCAAGCGTTGATGATGACAAGTAGGTACCCGTCTGGGAGTATCGGGCTGTGTAAAGTGTATTCACAAAACTTATGGCAATAAAGTGAAAGAACCATGTTCCGATGTCTCGTTATCCGTCGACATAGGACACACACACACACACACCAACACACACACACAAACACACACACACACACACACACACACACACACACATATATATATATATATATATATATATATATATATATATATATATATATATATATATATATATATATATATATATATATGTGTGTGTGTGTGTGTGTGTGTGTGTGTATATGTATATATATATAAATATATATATATATATATATATATATATATATATATATATATATATATATATATATATATATATATATTTGTGTGCGTATATATGTATATGTATATATATATATTTTATATATATATATATATATATATATATATATATATATATATATATGTATGTATATATATCTATATATATGAGAGCGTGTATATATATATATATATATATATATATATATATATATATATATATATATATGTAAATGTATATATCTATGTGTATATATATGTATCTATGTGTATATATATGTATATATATATATATATATATATATATATATATATATATATATATATATATATATATATATATATATATATGTATATATATAATATATATATATATATATATAAATATATATATATATATATATATATATATATATATATACATATATATATATATATATATATATATATATATATATATATATTTCTATATATATACATATATATATATATATATATATATATATATATATATATATTTATATATATACATACATATATATATATATATATATATATATATATATATGTATATATATATATATATACATATATATATATATATATAATTTATATTGTTTTCCCTATGTAAGTATTAGTAAAATTAGAAAAAAAATCCATTACTGCGGCTTTTTTTTTTCAATATATATTACTTCATTGTGAATGTTGAGGTAATTAGAATAAGGGTTATCAGCTCTATAAGTGAGAAAGCAGACAAGGTGTCTCTTGTATTACAAAGGAATGCAATGGGTGAATTCATTGCATATACATGTGAACGTTGGTTTTCTGCAAACAGAAGTATTAAACCTTGTACCATGTTTTTTAATGTCGATATCAAGGAAAACTATTACTATGTGTTTCCACTTCATTATAAGATTCATATTTCGCTCTTTCTAGTTCTAGTCTAAGAAAAATTAGACATAACTTGGGCTTGTAAATAGTAAAAAAACGAGTAGTTGGCATATCTTCTATAAAAAAAGGTTTAAAGTCAGACGGCACACATTTAGCCAAATGTATTCATAATAAGCAAGAAAGACAGGAGTCTGGGTCCCATAAGGCTACTTATAGCGCAACCATCAACCTGTACTGTACGTTAAACATTTTGTCAAATTAAATTAACAACCTTTAGTGGACAATCACAAAAGATCCTTCATACCTATATAATTTTTACCATTTTAGGTTTTTTTTTTTTTTTGTTTTTTACCAAATGAAAAATAGTCCTTTACTCTATATTGATTTTCTGTTGATGGTGCTATTTCAGGAACCAAAAGGGTTTTTATGTTATAATTATATGTCTTACAAACAGAGAGAATAGGACTTGAAAGACTACACTGCATGTATGATTCGTGGTCTAGACCCCGAGCAATATTGAGACTGGAAAGTACTTTAGACCCTCTGATGGCATGATTGTTAGTAACTTAGCCTTTATTTAATGAGACTAAGCTTCCATCCCAGTATGAACTAGAAATTAATTTCCACGTTAGCTCGACATGTGCTGATTTTAATCCATATTGATTTATTGGGGACAATTCAAATTAAAATCTATCAATTTTTTCCCTTTTGTGTTGGGAAGTTGGACGAAACTCGTAAGTACGAACGAGTGTGGGCTCTAAAGGTAAATTCTTAAATGTAGCTAGCACTTACGATCCGACTTGTTTCAGGGACTCTGTTGGCATAGATCATAGGCCAAACTGTCTTTCATATTAAGAGACTATTGTTTGATCCCATTATGAGGCAGAAATTTACTTTTATTTGATTATGATATTATGTAGATTGACATCCATACTGATTCATGGGGTATTTCGAATTGAAGGATATCAACTAGGTCACCTGGTAGTTCAGGAAGTTAAACAAAACTCTTTGGTGTGAAGGTCCGTGGTATCAAAAGGTAAATGTCCAAATGCAGTTAGCAGTTACATTATGACTTCCTTCAGAGCCATTGATGGCAAGATTGATATCGACCTTGTCTTCAATTTGAAAAGACTAGGCTTTAATATCAGTATTAGGTAGAATTTCACTATATATATATATATATATATATATATATATATATATATATATATATATATATATATATATATATATATATATATATATATATATATATATATACATATATATATATATATATATATATATATATATATATATGTATATATATATACATATATATATATATATATATATATATATATATATATATATATATATATATATATATATATATATATATATATATATATATATATATATATATTACGGGACGAGTGTTAAGCACTTCATCTTCCCAGAAACTGGGGTCGTGTGTTTCTTCAATGACTTGTAATCCACATTTCATTTCAAACATACGCTTGTGCAGATATTATTATATATTGTTCATAGGGAAAAAGAAATTATCTTTCCGCCAGGAATACTCACAAATTATACTGTGTCAAAGTGATTTAATCAACGATTGATAAAGTTGTGGGCTGAGGAATTAATACTTTTTCTGCTGTCATAACTATTACAACATTTCATTTGAAATGTATGTCATTATGTTCCTTGTGTTTTCTTCTTTTCATTGATATACGTATGTATATTGTTTGTACATTTATACATTAAAATTAGTGATTCAAGAGTACTGTGAAAACACATTCGTTTTTCTCAAAGAGGCAATGCAGACGGAGGTGTTATTATAGTACCTAACCGCTCGCACGAGCCATACATAAAGACTGTCAGAGAGAACCAATAAATACACTGAATTTTACCCTCGTGTACTTCGCAACCCCCCCAACCTGCGTCAGGTCTTTATAATATATATATATATATATATATATATATATATATATATATATATATATATATATATATATATATATATATATATATATATATATATATATATATATATATATACAGTATATATATATATATATATATATATATATATATATATATATATATATATATATATATATATATATATATATATATATATATATATATATATAGTATGTGTTTGTGACTGCGAAATAGTTTGTATATGTAATCGTGTTTTTTCATATATTTTTGTAGGCCATGAATACATGTTGATATGGATTTGGCTCTCCCTCGGGACGAGAAAACCAAGGAAGAACTAAATTCCTGATGATAGGTTTAGGTTGGCAGAGGATTCGAACTCAGAGCAAAGAAACTGATGTACTAATGAATTATCACTGGGACCTCAGTTTCCTTGGCCAACAAGATTATGTTATCATTAAGTTAATTCCTCCTTTGGTCTCTGATCCAAGGTACAGTTCATTCGATATCAAAAGTTATTTATGACATATAAAGCCTCATCATCATCATCATCATTGTCATCACTTCTTACACCTATTGATGAAAAGTTAGATTTTGCCAGTAATCTCTATCTGGAGCTTTTAGATCCGAACTTCTCCATTCACCATCTCCTACTTAATGGTGCACAGTCCTCAGCCATGTAAGCCTGGGTCTTCAAACTCTTCTAGTGCCTTGTAGAGCCCAATAGAAAGACTAGTGAACTAATCTCTCTTGGGGAGTGCGAAGAGCATGCCCAAAACATCTCCAGCTAACCCTACCATGATCTCATCCACATATGGTACTAGAATAATCTTTCTTATAATTTCATTTTTAATCCTGTCCCGCCCTCTAACACATTTTTTTCTG
>NC_090725.1:151839865-151842365 GCF_036898095.1 Palaemon carinicauda
GTAACTAACTTTATTTGAATGGAGCATCAGTATATAAACAATCCATTCCAGTCAAGAATGGAACAAAAACTCAAACACAATGAGACAAGTATATACAGGTATTATCAATTCTCAGTGCAAGGGGAGAGTGATAATGACAATATACAATAAAACCAAAATACCATTACAGTTTGTAATTGTGTGTAATGCACATGCAGTACAACAGCGTCATCAGCATACTCTAGGGCCGAAAATTTCCTGTTACCAATCCAGTCTAATCCTTCTTCGCTATTCCCAACTGTTCTATGCATTACAGATTAATCGGGAGAATAAATAACCGGGGTGACACCACATTCCCTTAAAGTACTCCACTGTTCACTGGAAATTCATTTGATAGGACTCCATTAAACTTAACTTTGCTCTTGCTATGCTCATGAACAGACCTCATAAAAAATACATATTTAACACTAGAATGCCCGATGGAGTCATTTTGACTCCTTGCTACTATTCAAATAACTCCCGGCTCGGTTCCTCTATATATTTTTACGAATCCTTTTGTGACTTTTATTGATTTTGAGTGTATTACATCCTACAATCCTAGAAAAGTTCACCGAATTACTTTAGATATAATTTTTTCAGATGATGTAATGGATGCCCAAGGGAGTCATTTTGACTCCTTACTGTGAAACTCTTCTTAAATCACATGAATCCCCTTTTCTAATAATTTTACATCATATGTGGAAGATAAGTTAATTTTTGCTTTACTACAAGCTAATAAATGTTTAGCTTTCACTATTTTCTAATTTCCTTGTGATTCAAGTAAATTTTCTACTGGCAATTTAAAAAAAACAAAACATTTTGCATTTTACTGATATTCATCGAATGACTACATACTTTCTCTCCTCATTTTCATTATCCTTGTATGAATGCAACATTCATACATCTGGCAGAAGTTGCAGAGCCTAATGCTTGTTCAACTGTTCATTTCATTACAAATAAAGAAACAGATGAGTGTATTTTGGAAGATATTGTCGCTTCGGATGGTATATAGTGGAAGCAAATTCTGACTGATAAATGCTCAGGTGGCAGACGGTCAGAACAAAATATTTTACGAGAAATGCCAGGACCTACAGGCCATGCAAAAAGATGTATCACTGTTGGTAGCCTAGCAAGTGGATGGCGACTAATGATTGACAAATTCATAATAAAGCACATCAAAAATTGTACAATTGCTGAAGCTCACAGACAGAATATAAGCCAAAATTTCTCTCTAAATGAGAAAGAACGAAGCATTTATTGGTGTTATGAATGCCCGAGGTGTAGTAGGTAGGAATGACAGACCCATGCATAGCCTTTTGAGAGATAAATGGGGTGGGTATTCCACTATGCAAGCAAGCTATGTCAAGAAACATATTATGTGAAATTCTACGGTTTTTGCGATTTGACTATAAATCTACACATCCAAAGAGACTCAAAACTGACAAATTTGTATTATTTTCTACAGAATGGAATAGATTTATAGATAACAGCATTGCTTGGTACAAACCGGGGACTAATATAACTATTGACGAGCAGCTCTTTCCTAGTAAGGCAAGATGCCCTTTTACACAATTTATGGCATCAAAGCCTGATAAGTACGGTCAGAAGTACTGGTTAGCTGTAAATAAGGAGAGTAAATATCTGGTGAATGGATTTCCTTATGTAGGTAAAGAGGAGCATCGTGCTACAGAAGAGAGTTATTGATTATGTGGTCATGGGACTAATGGATCCTTATTTGAACAAAGGGAGAAATGTCACAACAGATAATTATTTTACAGCGGTCAACTTAGCCAAGCAACTAAAGATAAAGGTAACCATTATCATAGGGACCATGAATAAAATAAGAAGAGAAGTGCCTGCGACAGTGAGAACCATGAAAGATAATTTGTATTCTACCAAGCTTTACAAGTCTGGTGACATGACTCTTACAGTTTATCAAGGAAAACTCAAAAAAAATGTTGTAGTTTTTAGCACTTTCCATCAAGATGTTTCTTTAGAAAATAATGCTAAGAAAACACCGGAAACAATCAAATTTTACAACGAAACAAAATATAGAGGGAACATTTTGGACCAAATGGCTCAAAAGTATTCAGTGAGGACGTGCACAAGGCGATGGCCTATTCATTCCTTCCAAATAACCTTAGACCTGGCAGCTATAAATGCATGGGTTATCTACAAGGAAGAGACAAAAGAAAAAATTGCCGGGAAAGAATTCCTAGTAGAACTATCCGAAGAATTAGCAAATATAAATATTTAGTCAAGGAAGAAATTGGATCAGAGGGAAATCAGTGAAATGGAGAAAACAAAGATCAAAGCAGAGACCTAAAGAAATACTGCCAAGTGAAGGCTCATTGCAAGAAAAACCGTACAGTAGTAAGTAGCACGAGATGTGAAAAATCTTTGTGGGACCTGCACCTCAAAAGTTGAACATATGTGTAAAAAATGTGATCTGGAATATATTCAAAAGTATATTCATGTGTTT
>NC_090725.1:151852365-151857365 GCF_036898095.1 Palaemon carinicauda
GATCACACATTTGTTTTACATTGTATGCATTCTTATACATCATATCAACACTAAACCAGTATTAATCAAACAAATCGCCTTTCTTCCATTAAGAATTATTTTCATACTCACGCAGTCATAAGCTCATTCTCCCATCACATCTTCCTGCTATAAAACCCTCATAAAAAAAACGTATCATATTCGCCACACACAACACAAGTGCATTTACCCAGCTGAATCCTCTTACTAAATGGTTCCCCGAACATCATGGCTGACTTATCCCCTACTTCCAACATACCCTTACTACATGCCCAACTACACCGCTTTAAGTACACTTAGCACGCTGATCATTGCACATCCTAGTATAATGCCCCTCCTTACTACAATTTCCACAAATAAAATTAGTAGGATTATCCCAACATACACTTGCGGTATTCACAGTCATATGACACCAATAACACTTAACTGCATTCACCTTCTTATACTCGCTAATACAAAGCCCTATCTCACCGCACCCGAAACATGCAGATAATGCCCGTCTATACTCATTCTTTTATGTTCTCTTTCCCACAACTTTGATATTTTTCTTCGCGTATACAACTAACTGACCTACCCAGCTGCACACTGGCCCTCCTATGTCTCCAAACTTGATTTCCATATTTAGACTCTCAATTCACGTTCACAAGCTTTCCTGCCTGCATTAGTCACCCGAAGACTCTTATCTACTACACTATTAGCTATCCTCATTGGCCCTCACAAAATAGCATCTCTAAAACTACCGATTTCTGGAACAGTTTCCCTCCATTCCATTTTTTACACTCAGATTCACTTTCACACACATATCCAACTCGTAATCTTCTATTATCTCTAAATATTATCCCCTGTTAGTCTCTGTCCTATCCCCCTCATTTTCTCCTTCCTGTTCAAATTAGCAAACTCGGACACATTTCCAGATAAAGTAGTTCAAATCTATTTCATCAGTTCCTTATTCGTATGTATGCCTTCTTCCCGATAGGTCTTCTTAACTAAAGATTCTAAACGACATACATACATAGATAGAGCTTCATCCATATTCATCCATGCATCATCAAGCTCATTTTTTACCTCTATACTTAACACTTACTTACATGTGGTTTACCTGTTCAATTATTAAACTTTCCACTTTCATATTCAACATCCCGCGCAATAATTATCCTCCCATACATAGTCAACAAATATTCTGCCAAATATTTTCCATCACCATACTTAGTCTGGCAATACCTTTCATACACCCTGAAAGAGTCAGATTCATCCCTCCAACTATTTTCATCATATATTTTAAACTGCGGTAGTTCTCACATAAAAACTGTCTTACAAACTTCAAATTCATTCACACTATTATTTTCACTACTAAATTCCTTCTGATTTATTTCTTCCTTATTTAAACACAAAGGAACTAGTTTTACTCTTAAATTCCTATTCTTAGTCTTATCTTTCTTACCCTTTTTGCTACTTACCACTTTCACCCAAGCATGGTCATCCTCAGACTCATCCTGACCGTTTCTCTTTTTTTTCACCTCAGTTTTACCTTTTTATTCCTGTATCCTCTTATATTTTACTTCATCCTTTCTAAGCTTATTCTTTTCACCTTCATTACCAGTATAATTCCTTTCCCTTTATCCCTTACCTTGGTCATCCCCTTCACTATCAAACTAATTTTTTACCTCTATACTTAACACTTATTTTCATAATGTTTACCTGTTCAATTATTAAACTTTTCACACTTATACTTCACATCCGCCACACTAATTATCCTCCCAAACCCAGGCAACAAATATACTGTCAAATTCGCTCTAGCTATCACCATGCTTAGTCTGACAATACCTTTCATAGCCCTTGAAGGAGTCAGCTATATGTCTACTAATATGTTCATTATATATTTCAAACTCAGGTACTTCTCTCATAAACACTGTCTTACAAACTTTAAGTTCATTCTCCCTATTATCCTCACTATTAAATCCCTTCTTATTTAATTGTTCCTCATTTGAATACAAAGAATCTAGTTTTATTCTTAAGTTCCTTTCATTAATCCTATTCTTCTTGCCCTTCTTACTACTTACCAAGTTCATCCAATCATGATCATCCTTTGACTCATCCTGACCGTTTCTGTTTTCTTTTCTTTTCATACTAGTTTTACCTTTTCTTTCTTCACAATAACTAAACTTAATCCCTTTTCCTTCACTATCCCTAAAAATTTCCTCCAATTTATCCTTAACCAGGTCTTCCCATCTACTATCAACCCCTTATTCCAAGCAAAACCCAGTACTCTGACTGCACCTTCACCCATGAGTTCTCTAATCGTAATCATTCATTAATTGACTCAATATAACTCCCAAAAGTTCATCCATGCATTCATCCATTGGCTTCTTATCTTCTTTTACTCTTATCTCTACACCTTCTTTCAATATAACTATAGTTTTACTTAGCTCTCTCAGTTCCCTTTGTAACTCTTTATTCTCACAAATCAGCCTCTTATTCTATACTAAAATAAATTCATCTATTTCTCAACTAAAAACTTCTCTTCTCATTCCTTACACATCCGTAATTCCTCCTTAGGTACCCAGATTTCCATTAATCTTACCTATAAATCCTAGAACTACTCTCTGGTTAATGATCTGGCTTTTAATCCTATATCACATATCCCTTTTGGGTGCCAAGATAATTTGGCTTGATGTAACAGCAAAAAATCCACACCCTTAAATCTTACTTACTGATATATCTCTACAGAACAAATTCTTCCATTAGGTTATCAACATCCAGACTCTTTGACAAAAGGGACAGTTGAACTAAACATAATCTTAAACACTATATTCGTTAATCACTTATAACCATCATTTGAATGAAAAAAAACTATAAACATTTAGACCTAAAATAATATAAACAACCCACCTATGTCTATCACACTCGAAACCAAACAGTAAATACAACCATATACCCCTACATAGGTGTTATGTGTGTGTAAGCACGGCCAATGTCGCTCACACAAGACTGAACAGTGTCATTGGCACTTTTGCTACAGTCACATTGCCCAATGGTAAACAATAAATATTCAGTTGGAAAGTCACTAATGACAACATCTGTATCAATTTCAAGCCATTATTATCATCATTATTTTCATCATGTATTATAGAACAATCCAATTCACTGTTTCATAATGCAACAAAAGTCATAATCATAGATTATATCCTAATTCTATTTATGGTCATCATCACCAAATCTCAGATGTGAAAACGAAAGGAAAAGGTAGGATCTGTTCTAATTAGAAAAATACTATGAACATTCCTAGCTAACAATAATAAGAAAAAATATGTGTATTTTATCATTCACAAACACTCCAAGCAAATATATCCAATTTTATAATAACTAATTATCAAAAAAAAAACACTCTATGTATGATGGTATACACCGGTAATGCAAACGACACCAGTTTCTGCTGTTTGAATTAGTAAAAAAAAAAGAAAAATTCTCCAAAGCCCTTTCCTACCATCCTAACCTATCAACCAAAGTGAAATTAAACAAATAACCTTCAAATATTCAAACAATCTTCCTTGTTAAAAATAATCATTTCACTAACTACCCCATCTCTCTCTCTCTCTCTCTCTCTCTCTCTCTCTCTCTCTCTCTCTCTCTCTCTCTCTCTCTCTCTCTCTCTTGTTGGAGGATTCTAGAAACAAACAAAATAAAACGAATAGAAATATTCTCCGCATTCAAATCACCCCTCCTCCTGAAAGACCAGGTTAGGGTGCTAAAAAATGTTGTGCACACATAGCGACTTTTCATATAGAGATTGCAGGTGGTGCCGATCGTAATCTCGGATCTGACACTAGGCACTTCCTCATAATCATTCCCTGAGGCTTGCATGTACCAAAAGATTTGGACTCTTCCTCCTATAAAAGGATAGTGGTCCCTGAAGGAATTAATGCACTGGCTCTGGAGTCTTGCAAATCAGTCTTCCAAGATTTAACTGCAGTTCATGCAAGAATCATAGGACTAAGAGATGCCCCCTACCCAAATGATTTCTTTAGCAACAATATCCCCTCTGAAGTAACTTGCTTTGAGAATCTGTTAACCCAGTTACCCCACTGGTATGCTGACTGATGAGTCTGGAAGGTTACGGCTTTCGCAGCAGACATCACAGATTCTTGTACATACCAAAAGACTTTGGGGGTTGATAATCTCATTTTCTTTGTGAAGTAGGCACCTGTTCCTCACCACTTTTTAATCCAGGAAATAGCGTAGAGTAAGGCCACGGCAGACAGCTTCATAGTTAGCAATGCAGAGTCCCAGAAGGATGTGCCTTCTACTTTGAGCCTCTTTGACAAGTAAACATGCAGAGGAGATAACGCAGCATTCTCTGGCGGGTCGAACCTTCACTACATGGTGAGTGAGGGGCGTATGATGGCAGGATCTTTCTTGGGCGACTGTACTCTACAACGTTCTCTGATATAATTATCTGATTTTCAATTTGTTCCATCGCCAAATACAAAAGATCTGAACTTGTCTAAGCCAGAGCGAAAATCAAGCTTTGAGGAGCACTAAAGTGCTAATAAGTGACAGAGGTTCTCACCAAAGGAGGTGTTAAGGTCGCTTCTCACAGCCAATTGTTCTCATATGTAAGGGCAAGGCCTTCAGAAATGATTTCGCCAACTCTGGGTTGTCTATCTCCATAGGTACTGGACCATGGTCTGGTGTTCCCGTGACATCCAGAACCCGATTATAATTAGGCCTTGCTGGGGACAAGAAATTGGCGGGACACTTCCAAGATTCTCCCCACACCCCCAACAAGTACACTCCTTCCGCATCATAAGCCAACCTCAGTATGTAATTGGAAGCTGACGAAAGCCTAAGATGGGTAATGGCAACAGGAGTAGAATTCACTCCCCTCTAGAATGAGATAATTTCAATAGCTATGGTTAGCCTTACGGGACTTCATTGGCTTGTTGTTCTTCTTCTTCACCTTAGAAGAAGAATCAGGAATCAGA
>NC_090725.1:151862365-151874865 GCF_036898095.1 Palaemon carinicauda
TGAGGGATAGATGCACGGTGGACTTTGATGAGGGTTAATTTGTACAGCAAGTTACATTGATAAGTCAATCTGCGTGATAGACTGTAAAGAGGTTCAGCATCTAGGGTGAGCAGTAATGAGGGATAAATTCACGGTGGACTTTGATGAGGGTTAATTTGTACAGCAAGTTACATTGAGAGTCAATCTGCGTGATAGACTGTAAAGAGGTTCAGCATCCAGGGTGAGCAATAATGAGAGATAAATTCACGGTGGACTGTGATGAGGGTTAATCTGTACAGCAAGTTATAATGAGAGTCAATCTGCGTGATAGACTGTAAAGAGGTTCAGCATGCAGGGTGAGCAGTAATGAGGGATAAATGCACGGTGAATTGTAATGATGGTTAATCTGCACAGAAAGCTATAATGAGAATCAATCTGCTTGATAGACTGTAAAGAAGTTCAGCATGCAAGGTGAGCAGTAATGAGGGATAAATGCACGGTGAACTGTAGTGAGGGTTAATCTGAACAGTAAGCTATAATGAGGGTCAATCTGCATGATGGACTGTTAAAAGGTTCATCATGTAGTTTGAGCAGTAATGAGGGATAAATGTACAATGGACTGTAATGATGGTCAATCTGAACGGTAGACTGTAATTAGGGTCAATCTGCATGTTGGACTGTAATGAGAGTCAATCGGCACGCGAAACTGTAAGGAGGGTCAATCTGAACGGTGTACTACAATGAGGGTTAATCTGCACAGTAAGCTATAATGAGGGTCAACCTGTATGGTGGACTGTAAAGAGGTTCAGCCTGCAGGGTGAGCAGTAATGATGGATATGTACCAACCGTGTTTCACACCATTGTACATAATTCCTTTTGTATATATTATGCTTGTATCTTCGCTCTTCCCTCGCACTAAAACGAACATGAAAATTCATGTCTGGTTTTTCCTCTGTAATATTGTCTGTCTTGTGAACTTGTTATGTCCTGTTGCCTTAAGGTTTTGTATATAAGGAGAATGTTCTACAATAATATAACTCAGTCGTTTACAACCTGCCTTTGAGTTCACAGCCTTACTTGGCGCCGTCACATTGGTGACCCCGGAAGTCGACTCGCTCCCACTGCCTTCCACCCCCACCTCCTTCGCCCCTCCATCGTTGGTACTTTGACGGAGACGGACTCTACTACAGCAGTTGGCGCCGCGGCCGCCCCATTGAAACTTTCACCGTTCGCCAGCAGAGAAGCGTTTGCTTAGTTTCAACGCGCTGAAGTCCACTTTCGTATCAGGGGCGTGACTCGCTCAACCATTAAAGCGGATTATGTTCTCGCGGCGATACCCGAGGACACCTTCCCAGAAATATCCGACTGGCTTTGTGAACAAGGAGACACCCCAATAGCGTATGACGCCCTCAAAACATACCTTCTGCAGCAGTACTCGCCGTCGCCAGCCGCCCGTATAGCAAAGCTTTTTCAGCTCTCACAACAACCTTTGGGGGACCAAAGGGCTTCGCTTGCCCTCAGGGAAATGACCAGTATCGCTCGCCTTCAACCTGCCGCAGACGGCTCTCCTCGAGGTGAACCTACTCCGTGCCGTTTCGATACGCCGTTTACCTGAACCTGTACGCGCTGCCATACCCGATGTCGATAGTTTACCCATAAAGGACTTGATGACCAAAGCCGCCGCCCTTATGGACAGCCACTTCAAGACTCCATCAACGCCTCCACCCCTGACGACGAGGATGCCTATTGAACGTCGACCGAAGCTGACATGAATGCCGTAGGATATACACGCCTACCCCGTGACATGCCGAAGCGGCGACAAAGCCGCCCACCACCAACCAATCGCTCGCGCCCCAACGAACGACTTCTACAGCCACTTACTACCTCCCATCCGCCGCAGTTTTGCTACTACCACTTCAGATTCGGGGCAACCGCGAAGAGATGTGCCTAAGATTGTCAGTGGCCAAAAAACGTGTAAGTAGGCCATCGCTTGTGGCGGTGGCCTCCCATGTTTCTAATCTTTTCTTTTTACAGGATGCAGGAACGGGCGTGCGATTTTTGGTAGACCCGGGTGCTTGTCGTTCTCTTTTGCCAAGGAAACTCTTCAAGGCACAACGTAGTCTGTCTACATCTGCCGACGTCCGCTTGGTAGCTGCCAACGGATCTACGATACCCACCTACGGTTACGAGAACCTCACATTATCGTTCGGAAACGGTAAATTCAATTGGAAGTTTCTCGTTGCTGACGTCACAATGCCAATCCTCGGTGCGGATTTCCTCTCTCATTTCCACCTTCTGGTCGATGTCGCCCACCGACGATTGGTCAACGCAGACTCATACTTGTCGACACCTTTTCAACCCGCCCCCTCTAACCTCGCTCTCCACATCAGCGCACCCACGGATGCCTACGCCCACCTCCTCACGTCGTACCCGGAAGTTTTCCGTCCAGAACTTCACCAAACCCCCACGGTTCCTGCCAAGCACGGTATTTATCACCATATCAAGACGACGGGACCCCCAGTCTTCGCAAAATTCAGACGTCTGGCACCGGAACGATTGGCAGCCGCCAAACAGACATTCGCCAAAATGGAGAAAATGGGCCTTTGCCAAAAGGCCTCCAGCCCATGGTCGTCACCCTTACACATCGTTCTGAAGAAAGACGACTCCCTCCGTCCGTGCGGGGATTACAGGCGCCTGAACATGGAAACAGAACCGGATCACTACCCCCTCCCAAACATTGCCGATGTAACCTCCTACCTGCACAAAGCGAAGGTTTTCTCTACGCTCGACCTCCTGAAGGGGTATTATCAGGAGCCTATGAACCCAGAAGACATCCCCAAGACCGCCATCACCACTCCGTTTGGCACATACACCTTCAATTACTCCTGTTTTGACCTTCGTAATGCTGGGGCAACGTTTCAACGTCTCATGGATGGCATCTTAGGGGACCTCCCTTTCTGTGTATGTTATGTGGACGACATACTTGTGTTCTCCTCCTCAAAAGAGGAACACCTCCGTCACCTGCGTATCGTGCTTGACCGCCTGCAACAAAACGGCCTTGTAGTCCGGTACGACAAGTGTACCTTTGCCGCCAACGAAGTGTCGTTCTTAGGGCACCGTATCACTCCTGAAGGAGTCCATCCCCTCCCTGAGAAGGTAGCAGCCGTTCAGAATTTCCCCGTGCCCTCGACCGTCAAAGCTCTGCAGGAATTCTTGGGCATGATCAACTATTATCACCGTTTTCTGCCAGCCATTGCCGCCACTCTTGCTCCCCTCTACGCCTCCCTCAAGGGCAAGCTAAAGGACCTGAAGTGGGGTCCCCTTCAAGAAGCAGCCTTCTGCAATGCAAAGAAGGCCCTATCAACTGCTGCGGCTCTCACTTTTCCTATCCCACACGCCCCTCTCATTCTCTCCACCGATGCCAGCGACGTCGCTATTGGTGCAGTACTCGAGCAGGTGGTCAAAGGCTCACCCCGCCCATTGGCCTTCTTCAGCAGAAAACTGTCCAAGGCAGAATCGGGTTATTCTACCTTCGATCGAGAATTGCTGGCGGTGCACTTGGCTGTCCGTCACTTTCGCCATTTCTTAGAAGGTACGCCCTTCGTCATTCCCACACACCACATGCCTCTGGTGCACGCCTTCACTCGACAGTCTGACGCCTGGTCCGCCCGTCAACGCCGACATCTCTCCGCCGTGGCTGAATACAACTGCACCCTCCAATACGTCCCTGGGAAAATGAATCCCGTTGCCGATGCCCTGTCAAGAAACACGTTGGCTGCCATTCAACTGGGATTGGATTACAACGCCCTGGCTGAAGCCCAACGACAGGATCCAGAGTACCAAGCTTATAGGACATCCTGCACGTCCCTCTGTTGGGAAGATTTTCCCCTCGAAGTCTCCAACACCACCTTCCTCTGTGACGTCAGTACTGGTAGACCGCGACCTTGGATTCCTGCTCCCATGCGCCGACAGGTGTTTGATTTCATCCACGGCCTTTCACATCCCTCGTGCCGTTCTACTGCACAGCTGCTGAAGGCAAAGTTCATTTGGCACGGCATTTCTAAGGATGCTAAGGATTGGGTCCGCACCTGTACTTCTTGCCAAACTTCCAAAGTACATCGACACACGGATTCAGGAGTGGGCACCTTTCCTCAACCTCAGCGTCGTTTCGCACAAATTCACGTCGACGTTTTAGGCCCCCTACCCACATCACAAGGACATCGTTACCTGTTTACCGTCATCGACCGCTCCACTCGTTGGCCTGAAGCCATTCCCATGGAAACTGCAACGTCCGCCTCATGTACATCTGCCTTACTCTCTGGATGGATTTCAAGATTCGGTATCCCTGAGCATATTACTTCTGACAGGGGAACCAACTTCACCTCTCAATTGTGGACGTCATTAGCCAATCTCCTGGGCATCACCCTACATCAGACAACGGCCTACAACCCCGCTGCCAATGGAATGGTTGAACGTTTTTATCGCACCCTCAAAGCAGCTTTGATGTCCCGCTGCAAGGATTGCAACTGGTTTACTCAGCTTCCCTGGGTCCTCCTTGGACTAAGGACCACTCCTAAAGACGCCCTCGACGTCTCGGCAGCCGAAATGGTGTATGGCGATCCGTTGGTCATCCCTGCCGAATTTTTTCCTTCTACAACCTCCTCCGACGATCTCCAGCGCATACGTCACGTCGTGGGAAAATTTACTCCATGCCGTCAGACTTACAAGCCCCCAGCGAAGCATCACATACCAACGGACTTGCACTCTGCAACGCACGTCTTCCTGCGCAACGACACCAGCAAGCCACCACTAACGCCCCCTTACACGGCCCCTTTCCTTGTGATCCGACGCAGTACGAAAGCATTACTCCTAAACATTTGGGGCAAAGAAGACTGGGTCTCCATTGATCGTCTAAAACCTGCTTATTTTCTGCCAGATGACCCGCCTACAGTTCGCTTCCCTAGATCAGGGCGCCCTATTTAACATGTACAGTATGTCATTTTTAGGGGGGGAGCCATGTACCAACCGTGTTTCACACAATTGTACATAATCCCTTTTGTATATATTATGCTTGTATCTTCGCTCTTCCCTCGCACTAAAACGAACATGAAAATTCATGTCTGGTTTTTCCTCTGTAATATTGTCTGTCTTGTGAACTTGTTATGTCCTGTTGCCTTGAGGTTTTGTATATTAGGAGAATGTTCTACAATAATATAACTCAGTCGTTTCCAACCTGCCTTTGAGTTCACAGCCCTACTCGGCGCCGTCACAGATATATGGACGATGAACTGTAATGAGTATCATCAGTACGGTGGACTGTAATGAGGGTCAATCTGCACGTTGGACTGTATGAAAGTCAATATGCACAGTTGCTTGTAATGTATATGATACAGTATCCACTGAATAACTTATGAAGTGAAAGAAGTATTCACATACATATGAAAAAGTATACCTTTTCCAAATGTTTTTGGAGCGTTTTATGTTGATGTTTAAAGTTATTTTAAAAATAACAAATAACATAAGAAAATGATGCAAAGAATATATAGAAAAATGTTCTAGAAATACATAGAAATATGAGAATTATATAAAAAGCCCTGCTTTACATGTAAATTGTTTAGAAATACCAACTACAGCTGTCACCATTAAAAAAAAAAAAAAAAAAAAAAAAACGCTGAAAATATTCATTGCCGTCATAATCGATAAAAAAAAAAATAAAAAAAAAAATAACATTCGCCCTTTAATAATTCAAACAGTCATTCTCCTGATAAACAATCATTACACACACACACTCTCTCTCTCCCTCTCTCTCCAAAAGTAAAAAGTAAAGATAAACAAAAACTGATAATCTAAATTCCTACCCCCTAACCTTTTCAAATCCTCACATATTCTCTAAACACTTACCTGATATTCTTCAATACTCAGTCAAAGTCGGGAACTTGATCTTTGCTTTGAGTAACTGGGCTTTTTATACTATTGCATTTTCTATCATATTATGGTTATTTGCTCTAATATTACAATTTCCATCAATACTCCTCTCATCTAATATATCATGCAATATTCCATCTACCATATTTGTGATGTTTTTTGTGTAACTGTACTGTAATACCATAAGCACTACGTGTATTTAAAGTAATGTGAAACATATTGCATTGATAAAATTTGTTTCAACTTAGATTAGAAGTGTTGTAGACTACGTTAAATGTATTGAATCTTCTATATTACCTCAAAAATAAGATATGATTGTTCTTTCCTTTGTGCAGCAGGAGATTTAGATTTTTTAGAGTAATAATCCTCTGCTATATTTGTATTTTGTACACATGTAATCAGTTTATTTGACGCCAGTCACAAGTCGGATCTGAGGAATCATAGAGCTTTCTATGAAATAAATATATATCATATCTACAGCAGACTCATTTCAACTAGCAAAATCTTGGCCACAAAGGATGACATGGACAATTCCATGCTAATTATGAATATGTTTCAGATGAATGAGCTACCACATGGAAGGTTCTTAAATATGATAACGGAAAATGTAACAATATTATTATCTGGTCCTGAAGTGTCACTAATTCCTGTCAGCAGTTTATCCATTTTACCACAACCATTTTCTAAATTAGTGAAGGAATCATTCATACGATTTCAGTTATATCACCCCCCCCCCCCCCTCTCTCTCTCTCTCTCTCTCTCTCTCTCTCTCTCTCTCTCTCTCTCAAAATGGTCACCTTTTGTCAATCAAACTTAGTCAGAACAATATGCATTTCCCTCTAAAAGCCCGCAGGCAGGTTTTCAAGACCCAATTTCAATCTCTGGAATTAATAATGACAATTTATACATGAAAAGGCAGTACTGGCTCTGCTCTCCTCTGCCACAGGAATCTGTGGACACCCAATCAGACACCATATACATCGGAAAACGTTCTGTAAGAGTTACATCATTCACCTGCCTATAATCACACACACCACAAACATTCATAAAGCTTTACCAAAGGTATAATTGGGCTACTCTATACTCTTTCGGTCCTTTCTATTACACCCACATGCTCTAATTCATGACACTGCTCCCTGTGTCTTCGGCATTAGCAACAGGTGTAGAAAAATACTGGTATTGCTGATACATCGGGACACCTTTACTGAGAAATACTTCAAGTTCAGGCAGCTTAGAAACCCCACAATCCTCCTAACCGCGATTATGAACTGTTTGGCTATTCCATAACATCTTAAGTAATCCTCCCCTTTCGACCTCTTTCGTATCCTTATTTATATTAATATTATCTTTTAAAAGTATTGTAATCCCAAAAGTTGTCGTTCTAGAGCTTACATGTCATTACTCGGAGCTTACATATCATTACTGCAATATATATATATATATATATATATATATATATATATATATATATATATATATATATATATATATATATATATAATATATATACATACTGACACATATATATATATATATATATATATATACATATATATATGTATATATATATATATATATATACTGTATATATATATATAAATATATATACACATATATATATATATATATACTGTATATACATACTGTATATATATATATATATATATATATAATTATATATATATATATATATATATTCACTGCAGTCACCCTAACGTATTTGTTGTATTCTCTTTCTCCTAAGACTCGGTAACAAACTTCCATAAGCCTTAGGTTCCGGCATGTTCATCAGACCATTGTATACGTGTACTCATACTCATTTTGAATAAATTACTAACCTTCCACTAAATATTCATGCTTGTCACTATTGGTGATTCCTAGACTATTCGGCCATGTAAATTTTACACTAATAAAATCATCTGTCTCCAACGGCAATTTACACTTTTCTTTGCTATAAATGAAACCTACTTCCACACCTTAGTCACTCAGCCATCTTCATTTAATTAAAATTCCCCTCAAATGTTACTACTAATTTTCATCCTTATCCTATTCATACTTTATTGTACAATCACATATCCAGAGAATTATACCAAAGTAATGCATCATATTTCTCATTCATTTCCTCAACCACATAAAAATCATTACACTCCAATATTAGTCACTCAATCAAAACATTTTCACCCAACTTGTCTTGCACAGACATACTCAAATTATCAATACCCTTCACTTCACCCTTATTTCCATCAAGATCACACATTTGTTTTACATTGTATGCATTCTTATACATCATATCAACACTAAACCAGTATTAATCAAACAAATCGCCTTTCTTCCATTAAGAATTATTTTCATACTCACGCAGTCATAAGCTCATTCTCCCATCACATCTTCCTGCTATAAAACCCTCATAAAAAAAACGTATCATATTCGCCACACACAACACAAGTGCATTTACCCAGCTGAATCCTCTTACTAAATGGTTCCCCGAACATCATGGCTGACTTATCCCCTACTTCCAACATACCCTTACTACATGCCCAACTACACCGCTTTAAGTACACTTAGCACGCTGATCATTGCACATCCTAGTATAATGCCCCTCCTTACTACAATTTCCACAAATAAAATTAGTAGGATTATCCCAACATACACTTGCGGTATTCACAGTCATATGACACCAATAACACTTAACTGCATTCACCTTCTTATACTCGCTAATACAAAGCCCTATCTCACCGCACCCGAAACATGCAGATAATGCCCGTCTATACTCATTCTTTTATGTTCTCTTTCCCACAACTTTGATATTTTTCTTCGCGTATACAACTAACTGACCTACCCAGCTGCACACTGGCCCTCCTATGTCTCCAAACTTGATTTCCATATTTAGACTCTCAATTCACGTTCACAAGCTTTCCTGCCTGCATTAGTCACCCGAAGACTCTTATCTACTACACTATTAGCTATCCTCATTGGCCCTCACAAAATAGCATCTCTAAAACTACCGATTTCTGGAACAGTTTCCCTCCATTCCATTTTTTACACTCAGATTCACTTTCACACACATATCCAACTCGTAATCTTCTATTATCTCTAAATATTATCCCCTGTTAGTCTCTGTCCTATCCCCCTCATTTTCTCCTTCCTGTTCAAATTAGCAAACTCGGACACATTTCCAGATAAAGTAGTTCAAATCTATTTCATCAGTTCCTTATTCGTATGTATGCCTTCTTCCCGATAGGTCTTCTTAACTAAAGATTCTAAACGACATACATACATAGATAGAGCTTCATCCATATTCATCCATGCATCATCAAGCTCATTTTTTACCTCTATACTTAACACTTACTTACATGTGGTTTACCTGTTCAATTATTAAACTTTCCACTTTCATATTCAACATCCCGCGCAATAATTATCCTCCCATACATAGTCAACAAATATTCTGCCAAATATTTTCCATCACCATACTTAGTCTGGCAATACCTTTCATACACCCTGAAAGAGTCAGATTCATCCCTCCAACTATTTTCATCATATATTTTAAACTGCGGTAGTTCTCACATAAAAACTGTCTTACAAACTTCAAATTCATTCACACTATTATTTTCACTACTAAATTCCTTCTGATTTATTTCTTCCTTATTTAAACACAAAGGAACTAGTTTTACTCTTAAATTCCTATTCTTAGTCTTATCTTTCTTACCCTTTTTGCTACTTACCACTTTCACCCAAGCATGGTCATCCTCAGACTCATCCTGACCGTTTCTCTTTTTTTTCACCTCAGTTTTACCTTTTTATTCCTGTATCCTCTTATATTTTACTTCATCCTTTCTAAGCTTATTCTTTTCACCTTCATTACCAGTATAATTCCTTTCCCTTTATCCCTTACCTTGGTCATCCCCTTCACTATCAAACTAATTTTTTACCTCTATACTTAACACTTATTTTCATAATGTTTACCTGTTCAATTATTAAACTTTTCACACTTATACTTCACATCCGCCACACTAATTATCCTCCCAAACCCAGGCAACAAATATACTGTCAAATTCGCTCTAGCTATCACCATGCTTAGTCTGACAATACCTTTCATAGCCCTTGAAGGAGTCAGCTATATGTCTACTAATATGTTCATTATATATTTCAAACTCAGGTACTTCTCTCATAAACACTGTCTTACAAACTTTAAGTTCATTCTCCCTATTATCCTCACTATTAAATCCCTTCTTATTTAATTGTTCCTCATTTGAATACAAAGAATCTAGTTTTATTCTTAAGTTCCTTTCATTAATCCTATTCTTCTTGCCCTTCTTACTACTTACCAAGTTCATCCAATCATGATCATCCTTTGACTCATCCTGACCGTTTCTGTTTTCTTTTCTTTTCATACTAGTTTTACCTTTTCTTTCTTCACAATAACTAAACTTAATCCCTTTTCCTTCACTATCCCTAAAAATTTCCTCCAATTTATCCTTAACCAGGTCTTCCCATCTACTATCAACCCCTTATTCCAAGCAAAACCCAGTACTCTGACTGCACCTTCACCCATGAGTTCTCTAATCGTAATCATTCATTAATTGACTCAATATAACTCCCAAAAGTTCATCCATGCATTCATCCATTGGCTTCTTATCTTCTTTTACTCTTATCTCTACACCTTCTTTCAATATAACTATAGTTTTACTTAGCTCTCTCAGTTCCCTTTGTAACTCTTTATTCTCACAAATCAGCCTCTTATTCTATACTAAAATAAATTCATCTATTTCTCAACTAAAAACTTCTCTTCTCATTCCTTACACATCCGTAATTCCTCCTTAGGTACCCAGATTTCCATTAATCTTACCTATAAATCCTAGAACTACTCTCTGGTTAATGATCTGGCTTTTAATCCTATATCACATATCCCTTTTGGGTGCCAAGATAATTTGGCTTGATGTAACAGCAAAAAATCCACACCCTTAAATCTTACTTACTGATATATCTCTACAGAACAAATTCTTCCATTAGGTTATCAACATCCAGACTCTTTGACAAAAGGGACAGTTGAACTAAACATAATCTTAAACACTATATTCGTTAATCACTTATAACCATCATTTGAATGAAAAAAAACTATAAACATTTAGACCTAAAATAATATAAACAACCCACCTATGTCTATCACACTCGAAACCAAACAGTAAATACAACCATATACCCCTACATAGGTGTTATGTGTGTGTAAGCACGGCCAATGTCGCTCACACAAGACTGAACAGTGTCATTGGCACTTTTGCTACAGTCACATTGCCCAATGGTAAACAATAAATATTCAGTTGGAAAGTCACTAATGACAACATCTGTATCAATTTCAAGCCATTATTATCATCATTATTTTCATCATGTATTATAGAACAATCCAATTCACTGTTTCATAATGCAACAAAAGTCATAATCATAGATTATATCCTAATTCTATTTATGGTCATCATCACCAAATCTCAGATGTGAAAACGAAAGGAAAAGGTAGGATCTGTTCTAATTAGAAAAATACTATGAACATTCCTAGCTAACAATAATAAGAAAAAATATGTGTATTTTATCATTCACAAACACTCCAAGCAAATATATCCAATTTTATAATAACTAATTATCAAAAAAAAAACACTCTATGTATGATGGTATACACCGGTAATGCAAACGACACCAGTTTCTGCTGTTTGAATTAGTAAAAAAAAAAGAAAAATTCTCCAAAGCCCTTTCCTACCATCCTAACCTATCAACCAAAGTGAAATTAAACAAATAACCTTCAAATATTCAAACAATCTTCCTTGTTAAAAATAATCATTTCACTAACTACCCCATCTCTCTCTCTCTCTCTCTCTCTCTCTCTCTCTCTCTCTCTCTCTCTCTCTCTCTCTCTCTCTCTCTCTCTTGTTGGAGGATTCTAGAAACAAACAAAATAAAACGAATAGAAATATTCTCCGCATTCAAATCACCCCTCCTCCTGAAAGACCAGGTTAGGGTGCTAAAAAATGTTGTGCACACATAGCGACTTTTCATATAGAGATTGCAGGTGGTGCCGATCGTAATCTCGGATCTGACACTAGGCACTTCCTCATAATCATTCCCTGAGGCTTGCATGTACCAAAAGATTTGGACTCTTCCTCCTATAAAAGGATAGTGGTCCCTGAAGGAATTAATGCACTGGCTCTGGAGTCTTGCAAATCAGTCTTCCAAGATTTAACTGCAGTTCATGCAAGAATCATAGGACTAAGAGATGCCCCCTACCCAAATGATTTCTTTAGCAACAATATCCCCTCTGAAGTAACTTGCTTTGAGAATCTGTTAACCCAGTTACCCCACTGGTATGCTGACTGATGAGTCTGGAAGGTTACGGCTTTCGCAGCAGACATCACAGATTCTTGTACATACCAAAAGACTTTGGGGGTTGATAATCTCATTTTCTTTGTGAAGTAGGCACCTGTTCCTCACCACTTTTTAATCCAGGAAATAGCGTAGAGTAAGGCCACGGCAGACAGCTTCATAGTTAGCAATGCAGAGTCCCAGAAGGATGTGCCTTCTACTTTGAGCCTCTTTGACAAGTAAACATG
>NC_090725.1:151879865-151892365 GCF_036898095.1 Palaemon carinicauda
ATCTGTACAGCAAGTTATAATGAGAGTCAATCTACGTGATAGACTGTAAAGAGGTTCAGCATGCAGGGTGAGCAGTAATGAGGGATAAATGCACGGTGAATTGTAATGATGGTTAATCTGCACAGAAAGCTATAATGAGAATCAATCTGCTTGATAGACTGTAAAGAAGTTCAGCATGCAAGGTGAGCAGTAATGAGGGATAAATGCACGGTGGACTGTAGTGAGGGTTAATCTGACCAATAAGCTATAATGAGGGTCAATCTGCATGATGGACTGTTAAAAGGCTTAACATGTAGTGTGAGCAGTAATGAGGAATAAATGCACAGTGGACTGTAATGAAGGTTAATCTGAACAGTGGACTGTAATTAGGGTCAATCTGCATGTTGGACTGTAAAGAGGTTCAGTCTGCAGGGAGAGTAGTAATGAGGATATATGCACAGTTAACTGTGATGAGGGTTAATGTGTACAGCAAGTTATAATGAGAGTCAATCTGCGTGATAGACTGTAAAGAGGTTCAGCATCCAGGGTGAGCAATAATGAGGGATAGATGCACGGTGGACTTTGATGAGGGTTAATTTGTACAGCAAGTTACATTGAGAGTCAATCTGCGTGATAGACTGTAAAGAGGTTCAGCATCCCGGGTGAGCAGTAATGAGGGATAAATTCACGGTGGACTTTGATGAGGGTTAATTTGTACAGCAAGTTACATTGAGAGTCAATCTGCGTGATAGACTGTAAAGAGGTTCAGCATCCAGGGTGAGCAATAATGAGGGATAAATGCACGGTGGACTTTGATGAGGGTTAATTTGTACAGCAAGTTACATTGAGAGTCAATCTGCGTGATAGACTGTAAAGAGGTTCAGCATCCAGGGTGAGCAGTAATGAGAGATAAATTCACGGTGGACTGTGATGAGGGTTAATCTGTACAGCAAGTTATAATGAGAGTCAATCTGCGTGATAGACTGTAAAGAGGTTCAGCATGCAGGGTGAGCAGTAATGAGGGATAAATGCACGGTGAATTGTAATGATGGTTAATCTGCACAGAAAGCTATAATGAGAATCAATCTGCTTGATAGACTGTAAAGAAGTTCAGCATGCAAGGTGAGCAGTAATGAGGGATAAATGCACGGTGAACTGTAGTGAGGGTTAATCTGAACAGTAAGCTATAATGAGGGTCAATCTGCATGATGGACTGTTAAAAGGTTCATCATGTAGTTTGAGCAGTAATGAGGGATAAATGTACAATGGACTGTAATGATGGTCAATCTGAACGGTAGACTGTAATTAGGGTCAATCTGCATGTTGGACTGTAATGAGAGTCAATCGGCACGCGAAACTGTAAGGAGGGTCAATCTGAACGGTGTACTACAATGAGGGTTAATCTGCACAGTAAGCTATAATGAGGGTCAACCTGTATGGTGGACTGTAAAGAGGTTCAGCCTGCAGGGTGAGCAGTAATGATGGATATGTACCAACCGTGTTTCACACCATTGTACATAATTCCTTTTGTATATATTATGCTTGTATCTTCGCTCTTCCCTCGCACTAAAACGAACATGAAAATTCTTGTCTGGTTTTTCCTCTGTAATATTGTCTGTCTTGTGAACTTGTTATGTCCTGTTGCCTTAAGGTTTTGTATATAAGGAGAATGTTCTACAATAATATAACTCAGTCGTTTACAACCTGCCTTTGAGTTCACAGCCTTACTTGGCGCCGTCACATTGGTGACCCCGGAAGTCGACTCGCTCCCACTGCCTTCCACCCCCACCTCCTTCGCCCCTCCATCGTTGGTACTTTGACGGAGACGGACTCTACTACAGCAGTTGGCGCCGCGGCCGCCCCATTGAAACTTTCACCGTTCGCCAGCAGAGAAGCGTTTGCTTAGTTTCAACGCGCTGAAGTCCACTTTCGTATCAGGGGCGTGACTCGCTCAACCATTAAAGCGGATTATGTTCTCGCGGCGATACCCGAGGACACCTTCCCAGAAATATCCGACTGGCTTTGTGAACAAGGAGACACCCCAATAGCGTATGACGCCCTCAAAACATACCTTCTGCAGCAGTACTCGCCGTCGCCAGCCGCCCGTATAGCAAAGCTTTTTCAGCTCTCACAACAACCTTTGGGGGACCAAAGGGCTTCGCTTGCCCTCAGGGAAATGACCAGTATCGCTCGCCTTCAACCTGCCGCAGACGGCTCTCCTCGAGGTGAACCTACTCCGTGCCGTTTCGATACGCCGTTTACCTGAACCTGTACGCGCTGCCATACCCGATGTCGATAGTTTACCCATAAAGGACTTGATGACCAAAGCCGCCGCCCTTATGGACAGCCACTTCAAGACTCCATCAACGCCTCCACCCCTGACGACGAGGATGCCTATTGAACGTCGACCGAAGCTGACATGAATGCCGTAGGATATACACGCCTACCCCGTGACATGCCGAAGCGGCGACAAAGCCGCCCACCACCAACCAATCGCTCGCGCCCCAACGAACGACTTCTACAGCCACTTACTACCTCCCATCCGCCGCAGTTTTGCTACTACCACTTCAGATTCGGGGCAACCGCGAAGAGATGTGCCTAAGATTGTCAGTGGCCAAAAAACGTGTAAGTAGGCCATCGCTTGTGGCGGTGGCCTCCCATGTTTCTAATCTTTTCTTTTTACAGGATGCAGGAACGGGCGTGCGATTTTTGGTAGACCCGGGTGCTTGTCGTTCTCTTTTGCCAAGGAAACTCTTCAAGGCACAACGTAGTCTGTCTACATCTGCCGACGTCCGCTTGGTAGCTGCCAACGGATCTACGATACCCACCTACGGTTACGAGAACCTCACATTATCGTTCGGAAACGGTAAATTCAATTGGAAGTTTCTCGTTGCTGACGTCACAATGCCAATCCTCGGTGCGGATTTCCTCTCTCATTTCCACCTTCTGGTCGATGTCGCCCACCGACGATTGGTCAACGCAGACTCATACTTGTCGACACCTTTTCAACCCGCCCCCTCTAACCTCGCTCTCCACATCAGCGCACCCACGGATGCCTACGCCCACCTCCTCACGTCGTACCCGGAAGTTTTCCGTCCAGAACTTCACCAAACCCCCACGGTTCCTGCCAAGCACGGTATTTATCACCATATCAAGACGACGGGACCCCCAGTCTTCGCAAAATTCAGACGTCTGGCACCGGAACGATTGGCAGCCGCCAAACAGACATTCGCCAAAATGGAGAAAATGGGCCTTTGCCAAAAGGCCTCCAGCCCATGGTCGTCACCCTTACACATCGTTCTGAAGAAAGACGACTCCCTCCGTCCGTGCGGGGATTACAGGCGCCTGAACATGGAAACAGAACCGGATCACTACCCCCTCCCAAACATTGCCGATGTAACCTCCTACCTGCACAAAGCGAAGGTTTTCTCTACGCTCGACCTCCTGAAGGGGTATTATCAGGAGCCTATGAACCCAGAAGACATCCCCAAGACCGCCATCACCACTCCGTTTGGCACATACACCTTCAATTACTCCTGTTTTGACCTTCGTAATGCTGGGGCAACGTTTCAACGTCTCATGGATGGCATCTTAGGGGACCTCCCTTTCTGTGTATGTTATGTGGACGACATACTTGTGTTCTCCTCCTCAAAAGAGGAACACCTCCGTCACCTGCGTATCGTGCTTGACCGCCTGCAACAAAACAGCCTTGTAGTCCGGTACGACAAGTGTACCTTTGCCGCCAACGAAGTGTCGTTCTTAGGGCACCGTATCACTCCTGAAGGAGTCCATCCCCTCCCTGAGAAGGTAGCAGCCGTTCAGAATTTCCCCGTGCCCTCGACCGTCAAAGCTCTGCAGGAATTCTTGGGCATGATCAACTATTATCACCGTTTTCTGCCAGCCATTGCCGCCACTCTTGCTCCCCTCTACGCCTCCCTCAAGGGCAAGCTAAAGGACCTGAAGTGGGGTCCCCTTCAAGAAGCAGCCTTCTGCAATGCAAAGAAGGCCCTATCAACTGCTGCGGCTCTCACTTTTCCTATCCCACACGCCCCTCTCCTTCTCTCCACCGATGCCAGCGACGTCGCTATTGGTTCAGTACTCGAGCAGGTGGTCAAAGGCTCACCCCGCCCATTGGCCTTCTTCAGCAGAAAACTGTCCAAGGCAGAATCGGGTTATTCTACCTTCGATCGAGAATTGCTGGCGGTGCACTTGGCTGTCCGTCACTTTCGCCATTTCTTAGAAGGTACGCCCTTCGTCATTCCCACAGACCACATGCCTCTGGTGCACGCCTTCACTCGACAGTCTGACGCCTGGTCCGCCCGTCAACGCCGACATCTCTCCGCCGTGGCTGAATACAACTGCACCCTCCAATACGTCCCTGGGAAAATGAATCCCGTTGCCGATGCCCTGTCAAGAAACACGTTGGCTGCCATTCAACTGGGATTGGATTACAACGCCCTGGCTGAAGCCCAACGACAGGATCCAGAGTACCAAGCTTATAGGACATCCTGCACGTCCCTCTGTTGGGAAGATTTTCCCCTCGAAGACTCCAACACCACCTTCCTCTGTGACGTCAGTACTGGTAGACCGCGACCTTGGATTCCTGCTCCCATGCGCCGACAGGTGTTTGATTTCATCCACGGCCTTTCACATCCCTCGTGCCGTTCTACTGCACAGCTGCTGAAGGCAAAGTTCATTTGGCACGGCATTTCTAAGGATGCTAAGGATTGGGTCCGCACCTGTACTTCTTGCCAAACTTCCAAAGTACATCGACACACGGATTCAGGAGTGGGCACCTTTCCTCAACCTCAGCGTCGTTTCGCACAAATTCACGTCGACGTTTTAGGCCCCCTACCCACATCACAAGGACATCGTTACCTGTTTACCGTCATCGACCGCTCCACTCGTTGGCCTGAAGCCATTCCCATGGAAACTGCAACGTCCGCCTCATGTACATCTGCCTTACTCTCTGGATGGATTTCAAGATTCGGTATCCCTGAGCATATTACTTCTGACAGGGGAACCAACTTCACCTCTCAATTGTGGACGTCATTAGCCAATCTCCTGGGCATCACCCTACATCAGACAACGGCCTACAACCCCGCTGCCAATGGAATGGTTGAACGTTTTTATCGCACCCTCAAAGCAGCTTTGATGTCCCGCTGCAAGGATTGCAACTGGTTTACTCAGCTTCCCTGGGTCCTCCTTGGACTAAGGACCACTCCTAAAGACGCCCTCGACGTCTCGGCAGCCGAAATGGTGTATGGCGATCCGTTGGTCATCCCTGCCGAATTTTTTCCTTCTACAACCTCCTCCGACGATCTCCAGCGCATACGTCACGTCGTGGGAAAATTTACTCCATGCCGTCAGACTTACAAGCCCCCAGCGAAGCATCACATACCAACGGACTTGCACTCTGCAACGCACGTCTTCCTGCGCAACGACACCAGCAAGCCACCACTAACGCCCCCTTACACGGCCCCTTTCCTTGTGATCCGACGCAGTACGAAAGCATTACTCCTAAACATTTGGGGCAAAGAAGACTGGGTCTCCATTGATCGTCTAAAACCTGCTTATTTTCTGCCAGATGACCCGCCTACAGTTCGCTTCCCTAGATCAGGGCGCCCTATTTAACATGTACAGTATGTCATTTTTAGGGGGGGAGCCATGTACCAACCGTGTTTCACACAATTGTACATAATCCCTTTTGTATATATTATGCTTGTATCTTCGCTCTTCCCTCGCACTAAAACGAACATGAAAATTCATGTCTGGTTTTTCCTCTGTAATATTGTCTGTCTTGTGAACTTGTTATGTCCTGTTGCCTTGAGGTTTTGTATATTAGGAGAATGTTCTACAATAATATAACTCAGTCGTTTCCAACCTGCCTTTGAGTTCACAGCCCTACTCGGCGCCGTCACAGATATATGGACGGTGAACTGTAATGAGTATCATCAGTACGGTGGACTGTAATGAGGGTCAATCTGCACGTTGGACTGTATGAAAGTCAATATGCACAGTTGCTTGTAATGTATATGATACAGTATCCACTGAATAACTTATGAAGTGAAAGAAGTATTCACATACATATGAAAAAGTATACCTTTTCCAAATGTTTTTGGAGCGTTTTATGTTGATGTTTAAAGTTATTTTAAAAATAACAAATAACATAAGAAAATGATGCAAAGAATATATAGAAAAATGTTCTAGAAATACATAGAAATATGAGAATTATATAAAAAGCCCTGCTTTACATGTAAATTGTTTAGAAATACCAACTACAGCTGTCACCATTAAAAAAAAAAAAAAAAAAAAAAAAACGCTGAAAATATTCATTGCCGTCATAATCGATAAAAAAAAAAATAAAAAAAAAAATAACATTCGCCCTTTAATAATTCAAACAGTCATTCTCCTGATAAACAATCATTACACACACACACTCTCTCTCTCCCTCTCTCTCCAAAAGTAAAAAGTAAAGATAAACAAAAACTGATAATCTAAATTCCTACCCCCTAACCTTTTCAAATCCTCACATATTCTCTAAACACTTACCTGATATTCTTCAATACTCAGTCAAAGTCGGGAACTTGATCTTTGCTTTGAGTAACTGGGCTTTTTATACTATTGCATTTTCTATCATATTATGGTTATTTGCTCTAATATTACAATTTCCATCAATACTCCTCTCATCTAATATATCATGCAATATTCCATCTACCATATTTGTGATGTTTTTTGTGTAACTGTACTGTAATACCATAAGCACTACGTGTATTTAAAGTAATGTGAAACATATTGCATTGATAAAATTTGTTTCAACTTAGATTAGAAGTGTTGTAGACTACGTTAAATGTATTGAATCTTCTATATTACCTCAAAAATAAGATATGATTGTTCTTTCCTTTGTGCAGCAGGAGATTTAGATTTTTTAGAGTAATAATCCTCTGCTATATTTGTATTTTGTACACATGTAATCAGTTTATTTGACGCCAGTCACAAGTCGGATCTGAGGAATCATAGAGCTTTCTATGAAATAAATATATATCATATCTACAGCAGACTCATTTCAACTAGCAAAATCTTGGCCACAAAGGATGACATGGACAATTCCATGCTAATTATGAATATGTTTCAGATGAATGAGCTACCACATGGAAGGTTCTTAAATATGATAACGGAAAATGTAACAATATTATTATCTGGTCCTGAAGTGTCACTAATTCCTGTCAGCAGTTTATCCATTTTACCACAACCATTTTCTAAATTAGTGAAGGAATCATTCATACGATTTCAGTTATATCACCCCCCCCCCCCCCCTCTCTCTCTCTCTCTCTCTCTCTCTCTCTCTCTCTCTCTCTCTCTCTCTCTCTCTCTCAAAATGGTCACCTTTTGTCAATCAAACTTAGTCAGAACAATATGCATTTCCCTCTAAAAGCCCGCAGGCAGGTTTTCAAGACCCAATTTCAATCTCTGGAATTAATAATGACAATTTATACATGAAAAGGCAGTACTGGCTCTGCTCTCCTCTGCCACAGGAATCTGTGGACACCCAATCAGACACCATATACATCGGAAAACGTTCTGTAAGAGTTACATCATTCACCTGCCTATAATCACACACACCACAAACATTCATAAAGCTTTACCAAAGGTATAATTGGGCTACTCTATACTCTTTCGGTCCTTTCTATTACACCCACATGCTCTAATTCATGACACTGCTCCCTGTGTCTTCGGCATTAGCAACAGGTGTAGAAAAATACTGGTATTGCTGATACATCGGGACACCTTTACTGAGAAATACTTCAAGTTCAGGCAGCTTAGAAACCCCACAATCCTCCTAACCGCGATTATGAACTGTTTGGCTATTCCATAACATCTTAAGTAATCCTCCCCTTTCGACCTCTTTCGTATCCTTATTTATATTAATATTATCTTTTAAAAGTATTGTAATCCCAAAAGTTGTCGTTCTAGAGCTTACATGTCATTACTCGGCTAAGCTTGACAATCTTTACACTGACCATATATATATATATATATATATATATATATATATATATATATATATATATATATATATATATATATATATATATATATATATACTGTATGTAATTATATATATATATATATATATATATATATATATATATATATATACTGTATATATATATATAAATATATATACACATATATATATATATATATATATATATATACATATACATACTGTATATATATATATATATATATATATATATATATATATATATATATATATATATATATATATATATACTGTATATACACATGTATATATATATATATATATATATATATATATATATATATATATATATTCACTGCAGTCACCCTAACGTATTTGTTGTATTCTCTTTCTCCTAAGACTCGGTAACAAACTTCCATAAGCCTTAGGTTCCGGCATGTTCATCAGACCATTGTATACGTGTACTCATACTCATTTTGAATAAATTACTAACCTTCCACTAAATATTCATGCTTGTCACTATTGGTGATTCCTAGACTATTCGGCCATGTAAATTTTACACTAATAAAATCATCTGTCTCCAACGGCAATTTACACTTTTCTTTGCTATAAATGAAACCTACTTCCACACCTTAGTCACTCAGCCATCTTCATTTAATTAAAATTCCCCTCAAATGTTACTACTAATTTTCATCCTTATCCTATTCATACTTTATTGTACAATCACATATCCAGAGAATTATACCAAAGTAATGCATCATATTTCTCATTCATTTCCTCAACCACATAAAAATCATTACACTCCAATATTAGTCACTCAATCAAAACATTTTCACCCAACTTGTCTTGCACAGACATACTCAAATTATCAATACCCTTCACTTCACCCTTATTTCCATCAAGATCACACATTTGTTTTACATTGTATGCATTCTTATACATCATATCAACACTAAACCAGTATTAATCAAACAAATCGCCTTTCTTCCATTAAGAATTATTTTCATACTCACGCAGTCATAAGCTCATTCTCCCATCACATCTTCCTGCTATAAAACCCTCATAAAAAAAACGTATCATATTCGCCACACACAACACAAGTGCATTTACCCAGCTGAATCCTCTTACTAAATGGTTCCCCGAACATCATGGCTGACTTATCCCCTACTTCCAACATACCCTTACTACATGCCCAACTACACCGCTTTAAGTACACTTAGCACGCTGATCATTGCACATCCTAGTATAATGCCCCTCCTTACTACAATTTCCACAAATAAAATTAGTAGGATTATCCCAACATACACTTGCGGTATTCACAGTCATATGACACCAATAACACTTAACTGCATTCACCTTCTTATACTCGCTAATACAAAGCCCTATCTCACCGCACCCGAAACATGCAGATAATGCCCGTCTATACTCATTCTTTTATGTTCTCTTTCCCACAACTTTGATATTTTTCTTCGCGTATACAACTAACTGACCTACCCAGCTGCACACTGGCCCTCCTATGTCTCCAAACTTGATTTCCATATTTAGACTCTCAATTCACGTTCACAAGCTTTCCTGCCTGCATTAGTCACCCGAAGACTCTTATCTACTACACTATTAGCTATCCTCATTGGCCCTCACAAAATAGCATCTCTAAAACTACCGATTTCTGGAACAGTTTCCCTCCATTCCATTTTTTACACTCAGATTCACTTTCACACACATATCCAACTCGTAATCTTCTATTATCTCTAAATATTATCCCCTGTTAGTCTCTGTCCTATCCCCCTCATTTTCTCCTTCCTGTTCAAATTAGCAAACTCGGACACATTTCCAGATAAAGTAGTTCAAATCTATTTCATCAGTTCCTTATTCGTATGTATGCCTTCTTCCCGATAGGTCTTCTTAACTAAAGATTCTAAACGACATACATACATAGATAGAGCTTCATCCATATTCATCCATGCATCATCAAGCTCATTTTTTACCTCTATACTTAACACTTACTTACATGTGGTTTACCTGTTCAATTATTAAACTTTCCACTTTCATATTCAACATCCCGCGCAATAATTATCCTCCCATACATAGTCAACAAATATTCTGCCAAATATTTTCCATCACCATACTTAGTCTGGCAATACCTTTCATACACCCTGAAAGAGTCAGATTCATCCCTCCAACTATTTTCATCATATATTTTAAACTGCGGTAGTTCTCACATAAAAACTGTCTTACAAACTTCAAATTCATTCACACTATTATTTTCACTACTAAATTCCTTCTGATTTATTTCTTCCTTATTTAAACACAAAGGAACTAGTTTTACTCTTAAATTCCTATTCTTAGTCTTATCTTTCTTACCCTTTTTGCTACTTACCACTTTCACCCAAGCATGGTCATCCTCAGACTCATCCTGACCGTTTCTCTTTTTTTTCACCTCAGTTTTACCTTTTTATTCCTGTATCCTCTTATATTTTACTTCATCCTTTCTAAGCTTATTCTTTTCACCTTCATTACCAGTATAATTCCTTTCCCTTTATCCCTTACCTTGGTCATCCCCTTCACTATCAAACTAATTTTTTACCTCTATACTTAACACTTATTTTCATAATGTTTACCTGTTCAATTATTAAACTTTTCACACTTATACTTCACATCCGCCACACTAATTATCCTCCCAAACCCAGGCAACAAATATACTGTCAAATTCGCTCTAGCTATCACCATGCTTAGTCTGACAATACCTTTCATAGCCCTTGAAGGAGTCAGCTATATGTCTACTAATATGTTCATTATATATTTCAAACTCAGGTACTTCTCTCATAAACACTGTCTTACAAACTTTAAGTTCATTCTCCCTATTATCCTCACTATTAAATCCCTTCTTATTTAATTGTTCCTCATTTGAATACAAAGAATCTAGTTTTATTCTTAAGTTCCTTTCATTAATCCTATTCTTCTTGCCCTTCTTACTACTTACCAAGTTCATCCAATCATGATCATCCTTTGACTCATCCTGACCGTTTCTGTTTTCTTTTCTTTTCATACTAGTTTTACCTTTTCTTTCTTCACAATAACTAAACTTAATCCCTTTTCCTTCACTATCCCTAAAAATTTCCTCCAATTTATCCTTAACCAGGTCTTCCCATCTACTATCAACCCCTTATTCCAAGCAAAACCCAGTACTCTGACTGCACCTTCACCCATGAGTTCTCTAATCGTAATCATTCATTAATTGACTCAATATAACTCCCAAAAGTTCATCCATGCATTCATCCATTGGCTTCTTATCTTCTTTTACTCTTATCTCTACACCTTCTTTCAATATAACTATAGTTTTACTTAGCTCTCTCAGTTCCCTTTGTAACTCTTTATTCTCACAAATCAGCCTCTTATTCTATACTAAAATAAATTCATCTATTTCTCAACTAAAAACTTCTCTTCTCATTCCTTACACATCCGTAATTCCTCCTTAGGTACCTAGATTTCCATTAATCTTACCTATAAATCCTAGAACTACTCTCTGGTTAATGATCTGGCTTTTAATCCTATATCACATATCCCTTTTGGGTGCCAAGATAATTTGGCTTGATGTAACAGCAAAAAATCCACACCCTTAAATCTTACTTACTGATATATCTCTACAGAACAAATTCTTCCATTAGGTTATCAACATCCAGACTCTTTGACAAAAGGGACAGTTGAACTAAACATAATCTTAAACACTATATTCGTTAATCACTTATAACCATCATTTGAATGAAAAAAAAACTATAAACATTTAGACCTAAAATAATATAAACAACCCACCTATGTCTATCACACTCGAAACCAAACAGTAAATACAACCATATACCCCTACATAGGTGTTATGTGTGTGTAAGCACGGCCAATGTCGCTCACACAAGACTGAACAGTGTCATTGGCACTTTTGCTACAGTCACATTGCCCAATGGTAAACAATAAATATTCAGTTGGAAAGTCACTAATGACAACATCTGTATCAATTTCAAGCCATTATTATCATCATTATTTTCATCATGTATTATAGAACAATCCAATTCACTGTTTCATAATGCAACAAAAGTCATAATCATAGATTATATCCTAATTCTATTTATGGTCATCATCACCAAATCTCAGATGTGAAAACGAAAGGAAAAGGTAGGATCTGTTCTAATTAGAAAAATACTATGAACATTCCTAGCTAACAATAATAAGAAAAAATATGTGTATTTTATCATTCACAAACACTCCAAGCAAATATATCCAATTTTATAATAACTAATTATCAAAAAAAAAACACTCTATGTATGATGGTATACACCGGTAATGCAAACGACACCAGTTTCTGCTGTTTGAATTAGTAAAAAAAAAAGAAAAATTCTCCAAAGCCCTTTCCTACCATCCTAACCTATCAACCAAAGTGAAATTAAACAAATAACCTTCAAATATTCAAACAATCTTCCTTGTTAAAAATAATCATTTCACTAACTACCCCATCTCTCTCTCT
>NC_090725.1:151899865-151914865 GCF_036898095.1 Palaemon carinicauda
TACTTGGCGCCGTCACATTGGTGACCCCGGAAGTCGACTCGCTCCCACTGCCTTCCACCCCCACCTCCTTCGCCCCTCCATCGTTGGTACTTTGACGGAGACGGACTCTACTACAGCAGTTGGCGCCGCGGCCGCCCCATTGAAACTTTCACCGTTCGCCAGCAGAGAAGCGTTTGCTTAGTTTCAACGCGCTGAAGTCCACTTTCGTATCAGGGGCGTGACTCGCTCAACCATTAAAGCGGATTATGTTCTCGCGGCGATACCCGAGGACACCTTCCCAGAAATATCCGACTGGCTTTGTGAACAAGGAGACACCCCAATAGCGTATGACGCCCTCAAAACATACCTTCTGCAGCAGTACTCGCCGTCGCCAGCCGCCCGTATAGCAAAGCTTTTTCAGCTCTCACAACAACCTTTGGGGGACCAAAGGGCTTCGCTTGCCCTCAGGGAAATGACCAGTATCGCTCGCCTTCAACCTGCCGCAGACGGCTCTCCTCGAGGTGAACCTACTCCGTGCCGTTTCGATACGCCGTTTACCTGAACCTGTACGCGCTGCCATACCCGATGTCGATAGTTTACCCATAAAGGACTTGATGACCAAAGCCGCCGCCCTTATGGACAGCCACTTCAAGACTCCATCAACGCCTCCACCCCTGACGACGAGGATGCCTATTGAACGTCGACCGAAGCTGACATGAATGCCGTAGGATATACACGCCTACCCCGTGACATGCCGAAGCGGCGACAAAGCCGCCCACCACCAACCAATCGCTCGCGCCCCAACGAACGACTTCTACAGCCACTTACTACCTCCCATCCGCCGCAGTTTTGCTACTACCACTTCAGATTCGGGGCAACCGCGAAGAGATGTGCCTAAGATTGTCAGTGGCCAAAAAACGTGTAAGTAGGCCATCGCTTGTGGCGGTGGCCTCCCATGTTTCTAATCTTTTCTTTTTACAGGATGCAGGAACGGGCGTGCGATTTTTGGTAGACCCGGGTGCTTGTCGTTCTCTTTTGCCAAGGAAACTCTTCAAGGCACAACGTAGTCTGTCTACATCTGCCGACGTCCGCTTGGTAGCTGCCAACGGATCTACGATACCCACCTACGGTTACGAGAACCTCACATTATCGTTCGGAAACGGTAAATTCAATTGGAAGTTTCTCGTTGCTGACGTCACAATGCCAATCCTCGGTGCGGATTTCCTCTCTCATTTCCACCTTCTGGTCGATGTCGCCCACCGACGATTGGTCAACGCAGACTCATACTTGTCGACACCTTTTCAACCCGCCCCCTCTAACCTCGCTCTCCACATCAGCGCACCCACGGATGCCTACGCCCACCTCCTCACGTCGTACCCGGAAGTTTTCCGTCCAGAACTTCACCAAACCCCCACGGTTCCTGCCAAGCACGGTATTTATCACCATATCAAGACGACGGGACCCCCAGTCTTCGCAAAATTCAGACGTCTGGCACCGGAACGATTGGCAGCCGCCAAACAGACATTCGCCAAAATGGAGAAAATGGGCCTTTGCCAAAAGGCCTCCAGCCCATGGTCGTCACCCTTACACATCGTTCTGAAGAAAGACGACTCCCTCCGTCCGTGCGGGGATTACAGGCGCCTGAACATGGAAACAGAACCGGATCACTACCCCCTCCCAAACATTGCCGATGTAACCTCCTACCTGCACAAAGCGAAGGTTTTCTCTACGCTCGACCTCCTGAAGGGGTATTATCAGGAGCCTATGAACCCAGAAGACATCCCCAAGACCGCCATCACCACTCCGTTTGGCACATACACCTTCAATTACTCCTGTTTTGACCTTCGTAATGCTGGGGCAACGTTTCAACGTCTCATGGATGGCATCTTAGGGGACCTCCCTTTCTGTGTATGTTATGTGGACGACATACTTGTGTTCTCCTCCTCAAAAGAGGAACACCTCCGTCACCTGCGTATCGTGCTTGACCGCCTGCAACAAAACGGCCTTGTAGTCCGGTACGACAAGTGTACCTTTGCCGCCAACGAAGTGTCGTTCTTAGGGCACCGTATCACTCCTGAAGGAGTCCATCCCCTCCCTGAGAAGGTAGCAGCCGTTCAGAATTTCCCCGTGCCCTCGACCGTCAAAGCTCTGCAGGAATTCTTGGGCATGATCAACTATTATCACCGTTTTCTGCCAGCCATTGCCGCCACTCTTGCTCCCCTCTACGCCTCCCTCAAGGGCAAGCTAAAGGACCTGAAGTGGGGTCCCCTTCAAGAAGCAGCCTTCTGCAATGCAAAGAAGGCCCTATCAACTGCTGCGGCTCTCACTTTTCCTATCCCACACGCCCCTCTCATTCTCTCCACCGATGCCAGCGACGTCGCTATTGGTGCAGTACTCGAGCAGGTGGTCAAAGGCTCACCCCGCCCATTGGCCTTCTTCAGCAGAAAACTGTCCAAGGCAGAATCGGGTTATTCTACCTTCGATCGAGAATTGCTGGCGGTGCACTTGGCTGTCCGTCACTTTCGCCATTTCTTAGAAGGTACGCCCTTCGTCATTCCCACACACCACATGCCTCTGGTGCACGCCTTCACTCGACAGTCTGACGCCTGGTCCGCCCGTCAACGCCGACATCTCTCCGCCGTGGCTGAATACAACTGCACCCTCCAATACGTCCCTGGGAAAATGAATCCCGTTGCCGATGCCCTGTCAAGAAACACGTTGGCTGCCATTCAACTGGGATTGGATTACAACGCCCTGGCTGAAGCCCAACGACAGGATCCAGAGTACCAAGCTTATAGGACATCCTGCACGTCCCTCTGTTGGGAAGATTTTCCCCTCGAAGTCTCCAACACCACCTTCCTCTGTGACGTCAGTACTGGTAGACCGCGACCTTGGATTCCTGCTCCCATGCGCCGACAGGTGTTTGATTTCATCCACGGCCTTTCACATCCCTCGTGCCGTTCTACTGCACAGCTGCTGAAGGCAAAGTTCATTTGGCACGGCATTTCTAAGGATGCTAAGGATTGGGTCCGCACCTGTACTTCTTGCCAAACTTCCAAAGTACATCGACACACGGATTCAGGAGTGGGCACCTTTCCTCAACCTCAGCGTCGTTTCGCACAAATTCACGTCGATGTTTTAGGCCCCCTACCCACATCACAAGGACATCGTTACCTGTTTACCGTCATCGACCGCTCCACTCGTTGGCCTGAAGCCATTCCCATGGAAACTGCAACGTCCGCCTCATGTACATCTGCCTTACTCTCTGGATGGATTTCAAGATTCGGTATCCCTGAGCATATTACTTCTGACAGGGGAACCAACTTCACCTCTCAATTGTGGACGTCATTAGCCAATCTCCTGGGCATCACCCTACATCAGACAACGGCCTACAACCCCGCTGCCAATGGAATGGTTGAACGTTTTTATCGCACCCTCAAAGCAGCTTTGATGTCCCGCTGCAAGGATTGCAACTGGTTTACTCAGCTTCCCTGGGTCCTCCTTGGACTAAGGACCACTCCTAAAGACGCCCTCGACGTCTCGGCAGCCGAAATGGTGTATGGCGATCCGTTGGTCATCCCTGCCGAATTTTTTCCTTCTACAACCTCCTCCGACGATCTCCAGCGCATACGTCACGTCGTGGGAAAATTTACTCCATGCCGTCAGACTTACAAGCCCCCAGCGAAGCATCACATACCAACGGACTTGCACTCTGCAACGCACGTCTTCCTGCGCAACGACACCAGCAAGCCACCACTAACGCCCCCTTACACGGCCCCTTTCCTTGTGATCCGACGCAGTACGAAAGCATTACTCCTAAACATTTGGGGCAAAGAAGACTGGGTCTCCATTGATCGTCTAAAACCTGCTTATTTTCTGCCAGATGACCCGCCTACAGTTCGCTTCCCTAGATCAGGGCGCCCTATTTAACATGTACAGTATGTCATTTTTAGGGGGGGAGCCATGTACCAACCGTGTTTCACACAATTGTACATAATCCCTTTTGTATATATTATGCTTGTATCTTCGCTCTTCCCTCGCACTAAAACGAACATGAAAATTCATGTCTGGTTTTTCCTCTGTAATATTGTCTGTCTTGTGAACTTGTTATGTCCTGTTGCCTTGAGGTTTTGTATATTAGGAGAATGTTCTACAATAATATAACTCAGTCGTTTCCAACCTGCCTTTGAGTTCACAGCCCTACTCGGCGCCGTCACAGATATATGGACGATGAACTGTAATGAGTATCATCAGTACGGTGGACTGTAATGAGGGTCAATCTGCACGTTGGACTGTATGAAAGTCAATATGCACAGTTGCTTGTAATGTATATGATACAGTATCCACTGAATAACTTATGAAGTGAAAGAAGTATTCACATACATATGAAAAAGTATACCTTTTCCAAATGTTTTTGGAGCGTTTTATGTTGATGTTTAAAGTTATTTTAAAAATAACAAATAACATAAGAAAATGATGCAAAGAATATATAGAAAAATGTTCTAGAAATACATAGAAATATGAGAATTATATAAAAAGCCCTGCTTTACATGTAAATTGTTTAGAAATGATTGAGCCGTCACGCTTTATCATTTTTTTATTTGGATACGATATTGATTTGCGCTGATATATAAATGATTGAAAAAATGCTAGATTTTATAGTGTGCAAGGATGACATGTATTACCTTACTTATGTTAATGTTTCGTAGTATTACTGACTAAAGAATGAGGATGGAAAATAATGGAAATTCCTTTACAATTCTGAATTGCTTTTCAAAATAACTCACATATAACAGTGATATATATTTTCAGAAACATTTGCCAATTTAAAATAAACAAGGGCGATAAACCTTTATCTCTATGCAAATAAATATAAGATAAAGTTTTATATAAGGTAATAAATTTTTTTTTTCATACACAGCTAAAATCAAAAAAATTCCTTATCAAATGGTATTTGAAAATTGATGAATGCAATTATTTGTAAAGGCAAAAATTCACATTCAATTCTCGTGTTACATACCTTCTCAATCATTTTGAAGAATAAGTAAATATTTGAGATTGCAAGGAAAACCTAAATAAGATTCATTTACAGTCCATAAATAAAGCAATTCGATATTTCATAATAAAAAAAAGACAATTTGGAGGTAATACAAACAATAATTTTTTTTTAAAACTAAATATATGATAAATTTTCTTCTAAGGAAATTATGCTTTTACACTTTTTCATAATATAAAAAGATAATTTGGAACTTATACAATCAATATTTTTTTTTCAATTCTTTATATAGGTAAATATATGATAAAACGGATTCTGAGCAAAGCGAAAAATCTATTTTTGGGTGATATGGCCATGTCGTCCTGATGGAAGGTTCCTCTAGGCAGCTTTTTAAGGGATATTTGGCTACAATGATACTCCCAGAGAATTAACCACATGTTTCCAGAATTCTAATTCCTGGCACGAGTATCCTTAATATAACTTTTAGAGATAACTTAATATCAGGGAATGTATTTCTTGATACGTCACATGGCAATCTTCAACCCAAATAGAGTTTCCGCTTTGAGGGGGAAGAGTGGCGAAATTGAAGGGGAGCAGTCATCAAGGTTACCTAGTGCATCCCCTCCCCATACCACCCCGGCGAACTATTCCTTGTTGCAATTCAGCATGGATAGCCGCAGATTGAGTAGTTTTGGGTGGGGACTTTGATACATATATGTATACTCCATTTTAGAAAGAAGGGAGGGTCCATCAGGACGATATGGCCATATCACCCAAAAATAGATTTTTCACTTTGCTCAAAATCAGTTTTTTGGGCTCAGCCATGTCGTCCTGATGGAAGTTTACCAGAGAATTACTTGAAAATACTATATCTGTGGGTTTGTATAAGTGCCTTTACTTTGAATGTGTTCCTTATATGGTCTCCTACACCTTTATATATGACATTACCGTTATTTGTCATATCCACCAAGCTTGGAACTAGCTTAGGGCTTCCTGCCCCATGTAGGGAAAGTGTCGACTTCAGCTATAAGGAGTCGAAGTTTGTGTCTCCATAGGGACAGACGGTAAATCTTAGAGATTACCCCTTATCCCTTGGAAATCTATACTCTTATTTCTAGTTGGACCCTTCTAGGGCTTAATTAAAACTCTAGTATGTTTTATTCATCTGTTACTGAGATAGCAGTAATAAGACGCAAATACGTTCAGTATTTTACCTTGTAGCTAAATTATCAATTGTAGTTACAATCAGGTATGAATCTGATCCGGCATTGAAAACACATCAGGGTCCATATTTTCTCCCTATGGGAAAATATGTAATTTCATCGAAATGATGCCACTCAATAGAGATGTGAAACCAAATCTAACTGATCTGTACAGAAATTGGAAATTCATGAACACCGTGACAACAAACGTTCACTCGGCACTGGTGTTATCGGTCAGATATGCACCTATGTGGAACAGTGTTAATCATAGTTATGATTTGCACTTCAGGGTAAATGTACCCATGCACCCGATGCACTGGAAAGTTCCAAAGCAGTTCACTGTTCGTTGCAGACTTAGATGACCGGTTCTTTAGAACTACCCGCCACCACCGCAACATGTCTTATCTTATGTACTTGCTTTGAATAGTCTTGGAAGAAATTCCGTGAAGAAGCAATTTTCTTACGGTCATGAACTGCGTGTGAGCTGTCAGGATCCGCTCTGCGAATAAGTAGGTGAGCACTGCTCTCAGTTATTTTTAGGGATAGATTTTTTATCCTATGGTATCGCCTTGGAAGAGTTGTCCTTCCTTGAAGTCTGAAGTTCTACGAAGATAGACCTTAAGACCCTCTAATGGGCATAGGGAGACATCTTCCTTCAGTAGGCAGATTCAACAAAGAACACCACCTATGGTGGGGAGCCCGTTTTGGCGAGAAAAGTAGGATCAGGATAGGATTCAGTTCTTCCTTTTCTGTGAACTGAATATGGCCTATATTCCATTAACTCTAGCCCCTGAGGCTATTGCGAACAGAAAAGTGACTTTCTGTATTAGCTCCTTTAGAGTACAACCCTCATTGTTTAGGTTCGAAGCATAGTGTAAGACTTTGACCAACGACCATGTAATTGGCTTTGGAGGGGTTGGCGGCTTGCGTCTAGTGTATGCTTTGATACCTTGAAAAAGGTTTCGCTTATGAGGTTCGTCTCAAGGCGAATAGAAGAGGTCTAGTCAAGGCCAACTTACACGTGGTTATCGTAGTGGAAGTCAGGCCTCGTTCAAGAAGGTAAAAGAAGAAAGGGAGACAGAAACGTTTGAAATTTCTGTATGTCACCTTATTTTCACGAGGGTAGCCCCTTTCTTTCAAGACAATTCACATTGTCTCCTGGTTGGACTTGACTTGTACTCTACAATGAAGTTGGTCATATTCTTCGAGATCCCGAACTTTTGTTCGCTGTTAGGGCGAAAAAATCCTGAAATGCAGGTTGTTGGTTCTCGGGGATGAAATGTAATAACCGACTTCTGCACTAGATTTGATAAAGCTGGGTATGGCAGAGGAAACAGCTACAGTTTCAATTCTAGAACTAGAGGAAACCATTGTTTTTGGGCCATTTGGGGGCCACTACAGGAGCTATTCCTTTGCAGGATATTAGCTTGTCGAGGACTTTTAGCAGGAGATTGGTGGGTGGAAGCAGATACATTCGATTCCATCCGTTCCAGTCGTAAGAGACATAACGTCTATCGCATCTGCTTAAGGTTCTCGTAAGGGGCTACTAGTTCTTGTTGTCGCTCATTGCGAAGAGGTCAATCTGCAGTTCCGAACTTTTATCGAGAATAAGGGAGAATGAGTCTACGTCTAGGGACCCTTTTTTCTCTATCGGCTTTCGCCTGGATAGAGCATCCATCGTCACATCGCGGAACCCTTGAAGGTGAACTGCTTGATAATGCCATCTACTCATCCTTGCCAGGCGGAGGATGGCTAACATCACATGGTTGATGTGAGGTGAACTCAAGCCATATCGATTAGACATATTAGTACCACCTCCTTGTTGAGAGCCAATCTGATGTGGACTTTTCTGCGAGGATATAGTCTCCTTAACGTCAGCAGGACTGTCATAGCCTCCAAGATGTTGATGTGAAAGTTTTGAACTGGAATGATCAATTTCTTTCCCTTTTCTTTCATACAGATGGCCTCCCCGTTCTTTCAGGGAGGCTTCAGTGTGTATCACCACTGATGTCTGTGGTGGTTGCAAGCAAATTGTCTGTGCTAGAGTCTTATTTATTGACCACGGCCTCAATAGCGTGCATGATTGTGTCAGTGTCAACCTTGTCGATCTCTTCAAGAGTTTGATGTGTATCTTCTCCAGACTCCTGGCGCATCCTTTGGCTGTGCTTCTTAGCACTGGGTCTGTCACTATTGCAAACCGGAGAGAGCCAAGTGCTCTTTCCTGTTGGCATTTTGAAATCCTCTTGTGTTGGATTAGTCTCCTGACAGATACCGCTATTGTTCCCCCCTTCTTTAATAGAATGGAGAGGTGTTGTGACTGGAAATTCCCATGGATTCACAACCATTGAAACTTGTGAGCTGAAGAAAAGCGAGACATCTAGCGACTGGTTTTGAGGCCCAGTAGTTACAGGAACTGGATCACCTTTCCAGCCGCTTGTGACAAGTAGTTTTGGATGCTGCCCGCACCCACCAATCGTCCAGGTATGCTACTACATGACTCCTTCGGAGCGCAGGTGCTGGAAGATCGTGTCCATGAGTTTTGTGAATACCTTTGAGGCTATATTTAGTCCAAAGGGCATTGCTATGAAGACAAATTTTGTCTTCTGTAGCCTGAATCGTAGGTAGGAGGAGATGGAGCGACTTACTGGTAGGTGCCAGTAAGCATCTGCCAGGTCTATTGAGACTGTGTACGCCTCTTTTTGGTAGAAGGGTCCTTATGTGTTGCAATGTAACCATCCGGAACGTGTTGTTCTCAATGAACTTGTGGAGTGGAGACAAGTCTAGAATGACTCTGGGTTTGTCCGAGTCTTTCTTGGGAACGCAAAACATCTTCCCTGGAATTTTGATGGACTTCGCTTTTCTCATTACCTTCCTATTCAAGTGAGGTATATTCTTCCAATAAGGGGTATTGGAAGAATTTTGGAAAAGTGGTGTGGATTTTGGTACCATTTCCAACCAAGTCCATTCTTAATTTGGCTGTGGACCAGGGATCGAAGGTCCAATGATCCCAAAAGTGGAAAAATCTGGCTCCTGCCTGGAACCTCTTATTATGTAGAGCAGGGGTCGGCAACCTATGGCACGCGTGCCAGACTTGGCACGAGGAGTGCTTGTTTATGGCACGGCATTTGATTCCAAGGAGCAAAGAAGAAATCCTAAAAAAGTAATGTGTGTGAGAGAGAGAGAGAGAGAGAGAGACAATGTGTATTATGCATCATTACTTTTATCTTTATGGTTTACATGATTTATTTTATGATCTAAATTATTATATTTATTTATCTATCTATCAAAATTTCTATTCAATTATTTTAGCTTCCCTATGATATATGCCGGTCAGTACAAATACGCTTTTTCATGCCTTAATAAAGGATCAAGAAATTTCCCCAATCAGGTCAGATTGGCTGCCTGAGTATGGTTCCTTTTATAATTCCTTGAGATCTTGATAAAGCTATCTGAGTATGCTTCTGTTGTTTCAGTGAGTCTTTCTAATTTATTGTCAATATGGCTAATGTGGAAATAATCAAGCTTGATGCCCGATTATTTCAGTCATCATGGACAAATGACTTTGGATTTAATCAACAGAATGATCGAGCCGTGTGTGCTCTCTGCTGTGAAATGTCATGTTTTGCATATCGAGTGTTAAACCACACTTTGATACAGAAGAAGAGCAGGATTTCAAGGATAGTGGAGACAAAGTTGAGGCGATTAAGAAAGCAGTTACCCATTATGAGAAATAAAGTAATGTGCTCAAAATCGTGAATGCTAGCAAATACAATGAAACTGAAACCAGTTACAATCTAGCTTTGTTTATTGCCACGCATGGAAAGACTTACTGATGCAGATATTTAAAAGCAGCTTTCCTAGAGTGCACTGATGTTATATTTGATATCATATCAAACAAACAAGTTTTCATCTCAAGGATAAAAGACATGTCTGTCTCAGCTAGAACCATGGAGAGACGTATTCATGAAACGGAGGATAATGTAAATCAGCAGTAATTGGTTGCTTTAAGAAGTACACATGTGCTCTATGTGCCTGAATGAAAGCATGGATATTAATGGCATTCCTTGCTTGGCTGTTTGTGTCAGGTATAGTGACACAGAGGTACACAAGCAGCTATGTTGTCTTAAACCTATGTAAGACAATACCAAGGGAGAAGACATACTGAAGGTATTCACTTACCATTTTGAGTACAAGATGAAGACCTAGGAAAGATTTTTGTCATTATAACAGATGGTGTTTCTGTTAGGGAAGGAAAAAATGATTGAGGATAAAATTGGGCAATCAATTCTGAAATTGCACTGCTTAGTTCATCAAGAAAATTATTTCATACATGAAGCACATCCTCAGCCCCCATCGCAGCCAGCTTACAATGCATCACTCTGAGGGCTTTGAGAAACTTAAGGTGTCCAAATATTCATCTGGAGTTTAAACTTTGGCCTTTGGGAAGCAATGGCAAGGATTCCATTGTTATAGTGAGGTATATATTTAAAATATAAAATTTTTTGGTTACAAAGAATACTAAATGTAACAAAAGTATTACATTTATATTATGAACGTTCAGGTTAATGCATTTTAATTAACATTGTCACTACACACTAAACAATAATATCCAGCCCCTTTCTGGGTCTTGGTAAGGATGGCTTGGGCCTTGTCATGTTTGAGGACAATGACTTCCTTCGGTATAGCCTCCTTGCGGGATGTATGTTCATCTCCTAGTCTCACGAAGCAATCTGGGTACGCTGAAAGCTGAGCCAGAATTGAGGCTCTTCAAGGGGATTGGGCCCCAACTTCTACGAGATATAAAGCTTCTTATTCAACCTGAGCATGTGTTCCGTCTACCCCCAGGGGTTGGTTCGAAACAGTAAGGGAGGACAGATATTTTAGGGGGCTTAGTGGAGCCCCTTGAAGTGTCAGGGCATTTCATTCCCTATACCTCTCTTTTCCTCTCTTTATGATCTTGCTTATTCTACTCTTGTTCCTCCCGGAACAGTGTCAGCATCCCCTGGATCAACTCTAGGAGTGTTTCGCTCCTGCCGAACTGTCTAGCCAGTTGGGGAGTTGTGGTTGGAGAGGTTGACGGCATAAGTTAATGTGCCGGCACAGTGAGCTGAAGTACCTCAGTCATCGTCGAAATGGATCTTTCTTTTTCCATGGGTGGTTGAACCCCTCCTTATACAGGGCCTTCTTGCATTAGGTCCTGTATGGTGTCAATGGACGCCTCTAACATCCGAACTTGGTGTATGTCCAAGCCTTGCAGTGCCTGTTGATATCTGCGTCCACCGTCTGTTGGATAGAGGGAGGCTGTACCTGTGCTTGAGGCACAAATGTATTCGTTTGAGCATTAGAGAACATTAGGCACTTCAAAAATTTGTTAGGTATGTAAGGTCCCTGAAAGTTCTCTGGAAGCCTTTGTTGGGTTTCCCTTGATGTATCCCTTAACTGCATAGTGTCAGGAATGGCTTTTACAAAGCCGTCGGTCAGCAAGGTCAAGCGATTGGAGTGATATTCTGGGTCCCCGAACATCAGGGATCCAGATACGATGTGACAGGGGCATAGGACCTGTGCATCGTATGCCCACAAAAGTTCTTACTCTGGTGGTTGCAGAACACCCCTGTACACTTCGCCATCGGCTCCTCCTGTAAGGGAGAGAGGGGTGAATGAGTATTAGGCTGTTTATATTCTTGATATAATATATGCTAAAAATACGGATTCCAGTACCTCAGGGATACAAATACAATGCAGCGGGGAGCATGAGACCTGCGCATCTTGTGGCCATAAAAGGTCCTACTTTTGTGGTTGCAGAACAGGGCTGCACATTTCACCTTGCCCTCCTTCTGTAAGGAAGAAAAGAGTGAAATGAGTATGTGGTAATATATCATACTGATAACTATTCACATATAGTAAATAGTAATCATTACTATTATAATTATAGCTTAGGATAGTAAGGTAGAAAGGAAATAGGAAAGACACATATCTGTGTTTCTTGTCCAAGCAATAGCTCTCGTACATACAGCTGGAGTCAGTGTATACTAGCACTAACTCTCCCGCAAGTGAATATTAATACTGTAGGGTAAAGATTTTTATGTTCTGATGATCTAGGATACATCAGAATGTTGAAGGAATACTTCACTTCAACATTTGCTAGCGGTCTCAACAATGGACTGTGAAAGGACACACAGAATATGTTGGAAAATCATACTACTGTATAATATATACTGTAGTTTTCTAACTGCTGTATATCTATACTGTAGGAATACTGGCTACTGTATAGTCCTATTCTGTAGTTCTGCTGGCATACTTCAGGCAAGGCTAGTACCTGGCGGCCCTAACCGACACAGAAAGAGAAAGAATGGATAGAAGGGCTACCGTATTATTATAGTTTAGTACAATAATAAGGGCTGTAGGGACTACTGTTTCTACTGCCTTCTTTCCAGAATGAGGATTCAAATGGAAGGGGAAAGAACGCATTCATCCTAGCTTCCATCCGGCCACAATATTTGTTGAAGGCTGCACTTGCGGTTACAGGGTTTGTGGATGGCAGTCCAAGAGAGGACTGAAGAATACTCAAAGTTTTAATGGGTCTCCCACCGGTAGCCGTCATGGCCAGCACAACCTTTCCCGGGACTTTGGTTCCATTAGGGGAAAGGTCGAAACGGCAATCTAGCCGCCTTTGTAGGAGCCCGGCCGGCATCGTAATCAGCCCGGGAAGCGGGGAGATTGTAGATTACCGGCCACAGATGTTGTGACGACCAGGCCGTCACTAAAGGACAGAAGGGGAAGGGAAAGAGTCTTATATTTTTGCATAGAAAGAAGGTGGCACGTCTGCCTCCCACTTTCAACAGCAAAACAAGGAAACATAGTTTCCTATGCCGGCGCCATCTTGGGCGGCAAAAGAATAATGATTCCTCAGCCTAAGAAATTGCCAGATATAAGACATGCCTTCTAAACCACAAGGGAGAAGGTAGCGGCAACTGTACTACCACTTTCGGTTGTGGACTAGGGAAGCCGGGCTTCCTATGCTGGCAACTGTGAAACTGGCAGGGGAATGACTAATCCCCTATCGGTAGAGTTTCTGACAACAAGACTAAATACTCTGAATTACTGTCGTAATTCAAAGCAGGGATACTCACCGGCAAAGAGGATAGACAGGAACACTATCCCAGTTAAGCCGGAGTACACTACTCTATGGCAAGACCAAAGATAGGGTTGCCGCCTAATGGCGGCACTCAGAGGGAAGGAAGGGTTCATCCTTAAATCTCTAAAAGAGACGAGTATCGAATAATGTTAGTAATTCTAGGAGATGTACTATCTCCGATTGAATTAATAAAACGATTCAGGAGGATAAACGGGGATAACGTCACAAAAGTATACTAAAACACAATAGGCTCGCCTAACTCGAGTCGGGATTTCGGCTACGCTACGTCACCGAGGCCCTATTGTATACTATCGAAACGTTAAACAGAAGAGAAAATATTACATATGTAATCTTATCTTCACTAGTATAATTTGCCTAAATAGCTATAAATCATTAAGGCTAAATACCGAGGACGTCATACTACTAACTAAATAAAGCAATTATGGATTACGACAGCGGTCAAAAATTGCCGCTTCCGCTGATGGCTCTGCTCCACTAAACATATCTAAATTATGCTACTTTAACTGTGAGAAGGGAGCCAAAAATTATACACAGGAAAGATTAAATACTCAGCTTTCCAGAGGATGAAGATGCTGGAGATTGCATAATAATAATCATTGAAATAGTAACAAACCCGAGAGCAGTTGGGATATACATTGTGCTTAATTTGCTACTACAAAAGGAATGGTTTGCTGGGGTGGTACGGGGAGGGGATCCACCGGGTAACCTTGATGACGGCTCCCCTTCAATTTCACCACTCTTCCCCCTTAAAGCGAAAACTCTATTTGGGGTGAAGATGGCCATGTGTCGTATCAAGAAATATGTCCCCTGATATTATGCGGTATCCTTAAAAGTTATATTAAGGATAATCACGCAAGGAGTAAGAATTCTGGAAACCTGTGGTTAATTCTCTGGGAGTATCACTGTAGCCAAATATCCCTTAGAAAGCTGCCTAAAGGAACCTTCCATCAGGACGACATGGCTGAGCCCAAAAATTTTTCTCATATAGAAATGATGATGCTTTTACATTTGACCGTGTACGAAGAGAAGACACAAAGAATGTCCTTTAAAATTTGATAATAATAATAATAATAGTAATAATAATAAAATTAATAATAATAATAGTATTAATAATAATAATAATGATATTGTTATTGTTGTTAATGCTAGTTTTATTGTTATAAGCATTGTTAGTACTACTACTACTACTACTAGTAGTAGTAGTAGAACGGATATGATAATAGTAACAGATAACAATAATAATCATTGTTAATAATAATAGATACATATCATTATTATTATTATTATTATTTTTATTATTATTATTAATAATATTAATAATAATGATAATAATAATAATAATAATAATGATAATATTAATAATAATAATAATTATGATAATAATAACAATGATTATTATTATTATTATTATTATTATTATTATTATTATTATTATACAGTTGAGAAACGAGGGTACATTATCGTAATACCATTACTGAGAGAGAGAGAGAGAGAGAGAGAGAGAGAGAGAGAGAGAGAGAGAGAGAGAGAGAGAGGTTGATAACAGCATCATAAATTCGAGTCGTCATATTTTACGAGAGGTAATATTCGCTTCCATAAAACGTAAACAATCCCGCATAATGCCATGGCGAATTGGATTCCCAATCGCCCAAACAGGGGAAACATGA
>NC_090725.1:151919865-151932365 GCF_036898095.1 Palaemon carinicauda
ATATATATATATATATATATAGATACATATATATATATATATATATATATATATATATATATATATATATATATATATATATATATATTTATATATATGTATATATATATATATATATATATATATATATATATATATATATATATATATATATATATATATACGTGTATATATATATATATATATATATATATATATATATATATATATGATGAATTTTGCATATTTAGACGTGTTTTTCATATATAGTCAAATAAGCCATATATATTTCTGATACATTAATGTCTGGATTCTCTTAACGACCTCGGGATCAGAGCCCCAGGCGAAATCACACAAAGACAAGAGCTTGTGACCGGCCGAGAATCGAACCCTGGTCTGGCAAGCCTTTATAGACAGTAACTAAACCACTTGGCCACGAAAAAAGATAGAAGTCAATAACAATTCTTCCTATACCTGATACACAGGTCTGAGCACACTTAAATTGCTTTAAATTCTGGGAAATTATCAGTCTAATTCATAAAATAAGTGCTCTTCTTCAAACAGTCGTGTAAAAGAATTATACTTGGGCGAACAACGGTCAGGGAGCGAAAGAGTTTTTACGTTACTTTAATACAGTTTCCTCTCTGTAAATTTCCAAGTTCAACATATATAAGGCAAAAATTCAAAGTCCATAGGGTGAGAGTATGTGTCGTGGCGAGCAAAGCAACTACGAATATATCTTCTCTGCTCTTTGTGAAATCTTAAGCCCAACTGATTCATGGCCACCGCAGGCTGCGGGCGTCGCTGGGCGTGACCCCATGATGTCATGAGAAGAAGACCAATCATAGTCGTATTCGTCATGGCAATCCGGATCCAACTGGTAGGCCTTCGCTCTCCTGAAGCCGTTGCTCCCCCAAAGTCCCCCCAAGGAATCTGCGAAAACAAGGAGATAGTAAAAAACCCTTTGTTTGCAATTTTACATAGGGGTAGACTCTTGTCGCCAGTGGAAGCTGAGAAAGCACACACTCACAAGCGAGCCAGCGAACTGAGGTCATGAGAGATTCACAAACAAGGGATACATGACAAATTCCTCCTTACCAAGTTACAGTTACTCCTGGAACTGTGATAAATTCCAACAAAACAAGGAAAATCTTGTCATGTTACCATTTACTTTAAATTCAAACCCCAACATTACTATTCAGCTGCAACTCGTTTTGGGTGTGCTAAATCTCGGATTCCATAAAATAAAAAACCCAAACAGCAACAAACCACCAAATCTTAACAAATTAAATTCACATAATTCATTACTTATATGAACAAAACATGAACTATAACTCAAGATATACATAATGTGACTAAATGGAGCCAAAAAAAAAAAAAAAAAAAGATTACATATTCAAAAGGATTATATATTCAAAAGGATTATATATCCAAAACAAAAGAACAAAAATGGCAGTAAATAACTCTGAAAACCAATACATATGGGTAAATGTGAGTAAATATGAGTAAACAAATTACTGAAAAAGGTTGCATAGATATATAGCAAAAATTAGGGGAAAATAATTCTGAAAACAAGGCATATCCTGACAGCTTTAGGCAAGCAAGAACTAAGAAAAAAATATCCAAAGGTTACACATTAGCAACTGAAATCCGAAGATTCCCTTGAGCAAAACAAATCATATAAAGAAAAATACTCAACCTAGGATTGTAATCCTCAGGCTCGCCTAAGCCACAATTTTACTACTCTCAGTTCACAGGGGAGGCGTTACATGGTTCAGTCTCACTCTCCGCCCTGGATTCTGTAAGTAGAGACATGGTATAATAACAGTTGACAAAAATATCATAGTACATAAAAAAAACATTCCCTATGGAAAAGGAAAATATATAAGTCCACAGAGACGTCATAAGTAAAAAGAGATACATATCATAATCATCAGAACAATTAAAATTAAACATACAGGATAGCCATCGCATACAAAAGAAAAAATCACCAAAAAGATCATCGAATATATTCTTTTCATATGGCGATATCGGTCTAGCAAAGCGCTTACAAACTCAAAAAAGTACTAGTACATAAACGCAGAACACACAGTAATGCGTACAAACGCAGAACACACAGTAATGCGTATAAACACAGAACACATCTGTGTGCGCACTCCACTTACAGGTGATACCAGCTGAGTTGGTGAGTCTTCAAACCGTGCTCGTGACGGTACGTCCACCCGGACATCTGCGAGCTCATTGGGACACACCCAAGCCCCACCCTGAGTAGGAATGTTCCCTCGACCTTCACCAGCGCGAGACACCTGGCTGGCGGTCCACCTTGGAACTTGTGTTTCTACAGTCAAAGTTTCCCTTACTGGCAGAGGATCTGTCAGCATGACTGCTCAGACTCCCTCTGCCCTCCGCCATCGGAGACAGGTAGGACCACATATCATTGGCCTAAAACATGCAACCAGTCCACCCAGGACGACAAGAAACACACACACACTAGCTAATTAAAAGCATACACTCAAAGTCTTATATCTAATCTACAAACTGTTCGAAGAGGGGGAGGTGATCTAAGGACATGGTTCCAAGTCTAGTCAGATGAAGGTGAACTAATTCATGAGATACATTCACACCTGGCAAAATGACAGAAGCATTCAACACAGTAGCATCCTTAACTGTCACACGTTCACCCTTCATTCTCCTTTGGCCGGGTAGACGATACCCGTCCCCTTGGACAGAACACCCGTCCTCATGTGTCAAAACAGTGACTCCTGGGTTCAACACTTTATCCTCATTCCTCGAGTCACACATCACATTATACTTCGATTCATGTCGCACCGATACAACCCAACGATGTCCTAAATTAACTATCTCCCTCTCAAAGTCTGCTTTTACCTCGAACTTACAACTATGCACAAAGCTAGGCTGTTCCAGGTACACATCAAGCAAACAAACACGTGTGGCAGGCGTGAAAAATGCATACACAGGCTCACACAACACATGTGTTTTCCCTATCCTACACCTATCTAAGTTAGGCAAAGCCACAGCCCAACTGTCCCTCTCGTTCACAGCAAAATACAGCAGATCCACCGACACTCGAGTTGCAAATTCCTCTGTGGCTGTCTGGGTCCACATTGACTTTACTTAAAATAAACGAAAATCTGAATCCTCATTTTTAACAGGTATCTCTACAGAAAAACAAAACTTGCCCTTTATCTTAGTAACAGTCACGGATGACATCTGGTAGAACTCAGCCAAATTTTTCTCTACAGGGGGAATAAACATTGGCACTACTTCATGAATGTTTTCAATGATTCTCAAAAACTCCCTAGGAGGTAAAATGTCGGATGTGATTTCGCCAGTGATGGCCACTTGTTGAATTTGGTTGGCCACATCTTCTAGGGGAAGAGTTAGCTCACTAGTTACAAAAGCTAATTGTGCAGCGTTCTCCACATAAATCACGTCCCTTTGGATTTGTTCTAATCTCCTCTCGAAGTCATTAATTCTTTTCGCTAACATACTTAGTGCCTCCTGTCCTTTAGCTACAGTCATAAAAATTGTCTTTAACTTATCATCTAAAACACGTGTATGAGATATTACTTTATTTATCATGACGTGCGTATTTTTCTCTTCTTTGGTTAGAGCGGAATCTAATTGATCAAGTTCCGACCGGGTAATTAGCCCAGTCCAACCTCCAATCAATTCGCCAATCCAATTAGCCAAACGCTTCTTTCTTTCCCCTTTTGAAAGCACGAAGTCTTTTAAGGCCTCTAAGGATCTACCAAGGGCTCTTTTTACGTTATCAAGCATCGCTCTCAGTTTAACGATCGACATTCCATTTTCAACCTTTTTCAATTGATCCTCTAACTTGTCAATCTGGTCCAGTATCGCAACTAGGGGACTCGCAATTTCCTCTGGATCATAACTAATCAACAACACATGTACGTCAGACGTGAAAGACAACTTAAATCTCTCATCAAAGACTACGCCCTTACGTACACTCACTTCACTGTTCACACACACGCAAACAGCTATCAAACACACTGCTGGGAAAAGTCGAACACTTCCCATGGCTAATTAATTAACCTAAGCCTATCGCTAATCCTGGCTAACTGACTCCAAGTTCTAGGCTCACTGACTTTTAAGAGGCGGTCGCCTCTCGCTTTCTGCCGTCGTCATCCGAGCTATGAACTCTCCATGCCCAATCATTCAAATTCCTATCTGGGCAAACTGCTGACACCTTGCTCGCATCACAACGGAAAACAAGCTTACTAGCAGAAATTTTCACAACAGAGACACAACCTACACAAATCGCTTACACAACAGCGACATTCTCATCTTGTGTTGCCTCATCTCTTTTGCTCAAACTCAAACTAATCAGAACAAAAAACAATTATTCTAGGACTCTTATTCATTCAAGCTGCCCATATCACACAAACAAAGGCTCTTGTGTTATTATCACACTAACATTCTCTACATCGCACTTTACAGCCCTAAGCCACGTAGGCCTGGATCTTCCAATTCTCTTAGTGCCTTGTGGAGCCCAATCAAACGCTCAGCGAATCAACCTTTCTAGGGGAGTGCAACCACTCACCACAGACAACTAATCTGAAAGCGAAATTTCCCAACGCAATTACTAATAGGGGAAACCATTCCAATCAGATCTACGTTAATTCTCTGCAACAAAAAACAAAAGGCGAAAAACTTAAATTTACGTTAAAACTAAACGCCACAGAATTTCTTCAAAGTCAAAACTGTTCTCAAGTTACGTTAAACCTTATTCAGAACATAACAAACTCTTTATAACCTTTCACTAAGGTCAACAACAAAAAAAAAAAATCTCTAATCTATTTCCAAAGAAAAAGAAAAAACTCAAAGAAAAACTTTCTTACTTCCCTATCTTTAAGGGATAGTCATTAGCCAAAAAGAAAACAGTTCTCTCTCATCTGTCCTCACACAGCTAGTTCCACCCACCTTTTTCTTTTCATTCTGCGAACATACTTACGCCCCTCTTGCGCTCGCGCAATCTCACACCTCCCTCTCTGTCTCTCTCTCTCTCTTTCTCTCTCTCTCGCAACAGAAAACAAGCTTGGGTGACGTTTTGTCACTCACCAGCTGATCCGTCACCTCCCCCCCCCTCTCTCTCTCTCTCTCTCTCTCTCTCTCTCTCTCTCTCTCGCTGCGCACATCTACGCGAACACAAAGACAGATGTGTCAAACTCTTTCTCCTTCGCTCTTTCAGCGAGTAACGAACTTAAAACTAGAAACATCAGAAAAAGAAAACAAACCAGAGTGTGCTTTGGTTTTCGAGATGAGTCACTAAGACCCACATAAATCTAAAGAGCTATCTACTAAGCTCTTATTTAGTTATTGGGTCTCTAAACGTGCACAAAAACCACTAAAATACTCTCCTTTGTCTTGTGGATTCACCAAATCACCTAATTACAATCAAACCCACGTTCTATGTTATAACTTGGCACCAAAAACATATCCTTTTTTTCTTTAACACAATCAGACGTAAAACATAACCTTTCCTTATCAGACATTAATTATCTAACGAAGGCAACGGCATGGCTACTCATTGTCACCTTCCAACCCACGTTTTTTTGGTTGAGATAATTCCCTTGATACTCAAAAATAAGTAATTAACTTTAGAACTCATTACACGAACCAGAGTGTATTGCTTGAGTAAGTTATTCTTCATAACACAGGTTAGCCTATCAAGTCTTGCAACTCTAGACCTACTGTTATAAATATCGTGTCTCCAATATTTGATGTTACAGTCGTTCCGATCATTTACTTTACTCTTTGCCTCAAATTAAAATCTACGGCATCTTGTTCGCCATTTCTAAAAATTTTCACATTACTTATTTTGTTCTCGCGAGTTAACTAAAACTGACAATCACTTAAGAACTCAATTTCTCTTCCCTGTATCTTGTCAATTATTACCTAAAAACAATCAATTTTTGTTTACTTGTCACGGTTTTTCCTAAACGCATAACTCTCTAAAGAGTTAAAAAAACAAAGACCTAATTCTGACCTCACAACAAAAAGAAATTACGTTACTTGTCAAAATCTTAGGTTCCCTCTCAGCACACAGAGCAAAAACTCACTCAAGGTGTGCTCTTTAACAGTGGCTGTGACATCAAAATGCTTACTCAGAGAATTCACGCAACATCGCATTCGTTTCACTCATCTTCATTCGTGTCAGGACTCTAATCGGGTACCCTTTAAACCAAAATGCATTCACACTCCCTGTTAAACCATTTGACATTACTTGTCCAGAATAACTTATTAACAATGCTCGGGGTCATCAACCAGACCGAACACTTAAACAAATCACCTATGACTCACTGTAACCAAAAGAAACCAACGCAAAATTTTTAAATCTCCTACGTGACATCACTAATTGCTTAACAACTGTTAACCACTGAACTCGCTTTGGTTGTTACGTTAACAACTCGTCTTCGTCAATCAGGACAATTGCAGACGAAAACTGGCAAACTTACTTATCAATTATTGTGATTCTAATTTTCCCAATTGCCAGTGTACCTAATTTACATCTTTTTTTTCTCCATAATCTTATCAAGTACACACTCAAAAGGAATATCACAAAAAAACTTCATAACTTACGTCTAAACTCTGAACTTACAAACGTTCTACATTTCCTCTCTGGAATTAAATAACTTGTTATTGTTAACACAAAGTTAGCTCAACATGTTACTTGACTTCTTTTCCGAAAATCACATTTAATTAACATCTTTGACCACAAAAGGTCTCAAAAAACAAACTCAAAATACTATAAGTCAAAGAAACTATGCAAAGAAAACTTATAGTTCATACAGCGCAAAAAACAATTTCTCTATTGACCACACAGCAACAAATCAATTTGATTTTCTTCTAGTGTAAATGGAAAAGATAATCTTTGCTCGAAGCTTTAGCAACGAAAACATTTTACTCGACTAATTACTTTCTTCAATTAAACTACTGTAGTGTCTTTCATCCAACTTTAACATTATGCAAAGACAACGGGATAATAGCTTCATTAGTCTACAAAATCTCAAACATATTAGTTAACCATAAAACTACAGTTTTTGTAACATGTTACTTAACTTCTGTGGGGGGTTGATTGCTGTAGGTCGCCTTGGGTACCTCGTCCTACAGTTGCTGTCTGTTTTTGATAGGGTCCTAGATGACCATTTCAAACGGCGATTTTCGATGCTGTTGCTCCCACGACGAAAAACTGTCTTCTCTTCCAACAGGAACATTGCTGTGTCATCCTCTCTAGGACGAATGTGTTTCCTTATAGATTCCTCTCCTGGCCGCCGTCTATTCCGGCCCTCACAACTCAGCGTAAGGGCGTTAAATTAAGGTCTCCTTCCCACAGGTCCTCCGTGGGTGACCAATCCGGAAAACTCCTGGCTGCTTCCTTCTGTATGGGAATGACGTTTTTGGCGGTTCTCAGGCCTGCCCTCCGTTGTAGGCGTCTTCTTAGATGTGTCCATGATATGGACTCCATGAATTCGATTTTCCTCCTCAATTTCCTAAGGGCATTTCCTCAAATTCCCTGTTTCGCCTCGATGATTTTCTGACGATCGATCCAACATTGCTCCATTGTCGCTGCTTCCACATAACTCAGAAGTGTTTCATATTGGCTGTATAGTTCATTTCCTCCGAGCCGGGGTTGAAACCCAACCTCAAATAAAGGGCTGTTATGGTACTCTTCCTGCTGTGTTCGTTTCTTTGTGCCCATCGATGTTACAGTGTGTACAGGTTCTCCTTGTGTCCTCACGACATGACGTAGAACTCCGACGTCATCGATTTCCATGTACAATTCTTCAAGTTCCTGAGTGCACATTTTGTACCCTATTAATTACTTTTCACTAATTACCAGATAATTCCGCTGATCTGCCACCATTAATTGTCACTGTTCTTAACACTTATGTAGAAAAAATAAAATAAAGTTCAAGTGGCGGGGTAAGACAAATATTACTTTGTATCTGACAATATTTATTTCACTAAGTAATTGATACACAGGTCTGAGCACACTTAAATAGCTTTAAAGTCTGGGGAATTATCAGTCTAATTCATAAAATAAGTGCTCTTCATCAAAATGAAGTGTAATAGATTTATACTTGGGCAGACAACGGTCAGGGAACGAAGGAATTTTTACGTTACTTTAATACAGCTTCCTCTCTGTAAATTTCTAAGTTGAACATTTATAAGGCAAAAATTCTAAGTCCATACGGTGAAAGTATGGGCCGTGGAGAGCAAAGCAACTACGAATTTATCTTATCTGCTCTTTGTGAAATCTTAAGCCCAACTGATTCATGGCCGCCGCAGGCCGCGGGCGTCGCTGGGCGTCGCTGGGCGTCGCTGGGCGTCGCTGGGCATCGCTGGAGGTGACCCCATGATGTCATGGGAAGAAGACCAATCACAGTCGTATTCGTCATGGCAATCCGGATCCAACTGGTAGGCCTTCGCTCTCTTGAAGACGTTGCTCCCCCAAAGGCCCCCCAAGGAATCTGTGAAAACAAGGAGGAGACAGAATAAAACCCTTTGTTTGCAATTTGACATAGGGATAGACTCTTGACGCCAGTGGAAGCTGAGAAAGCACACACTCCCAAGCGAGGTAGCGAACTGAGGTCATTCACATGACCTCAAACAGAGATTCACAAACAAGGGATATGCGACAATATATATATATATATATATATATATATATATATATATATATATATATATATATATATATATTGCAAAGGTGGTCTAGTGTAGTGGAAATATTTTTTTCATGTATTTCATTTGTTTATTTAAGAGGTATGTAGCCACCTCATTAGGTTAGCTCCTCTCATGATTTCCTATATGAGAGGAACTCACCTTACGAAATTGCTGTATACCCTTTTAAATACACAAATGAAATACATGAATAAAATATTTACTCTATACTACACCAGCATCATAAGATAGCTCCCTCCCCCTAAAAGATTATATATTTCAGGCCTGAATTCACCAATTCAGCCCAAGATAGATAATCTGCAACCACATTAGCATCACATGATATATATTTTACATTGATACGAAATGGTTGCAAACATAATGACCCCCTAGTTAACCTTTGATTATTATTCTTCATCTTATTAACAAAAGCTAAAGGATTGTGATCCGAGTACACTGTAATCTCTTCACTCTGTGGTCTGTTCATGTAGACTTCCAATTTTTTTATCGCTGTGATAATAGCTAGAAGTTCCTTTTCAATTGTCGAGTAGGCTTGTTGATATGTCTTCTGCTTCGACAACATAAAACAGACTGTGTGAAGAATTCTTTCCTAGCCTTCTTTTGATAAAACAGCTCCAATCCCATTAGCTGACGCATCCAACTGGATATGGGATCACTTGTTAAAACCAGGTGCTCGCAGTATCAGTTTCGAAGTTAATATGGCCTTCATCCTGTATAAGGATTCTTGGCACTAGCTGATCCATACAATTTTTTCCTTGGGGTTAGTCAAATCCGTAAAGTGAGCGACTACAGCCAAAAAGTTCCTCTTCCTACTTCAAAATCCCAAGTATCGATCTGTTGCCCTTCAGAATTCCCTCTCCTCTAGGTTAATCGTCAGGTGTGCTCCTTGTAGGTTTTGAAATACCTTCTTCAGGAATCAGAGATGTTCTTCCAAGGTTGATAAATATATCAGAATATCGTCGAGATATACACCTACTCCTTCTATTGATCCTAGAAAGTTATCCATCACTCGTTGAAAAGTAGCGGGGTGTTCTTTATACCAAATAGCATGACGGTGTATTGATATAACCTAAACACAGTTATAAAAGCTGATGAAAATTTTGCGTTGTTGTCCAAAGGAATTTGATAATAGCCTTTTAACAAGTCGATCTTGGAGACGAACCTCGCTTGTCCGATATTGTCGAATAGTTGTTTGATGAGCAGTAATTGATAAGTAACGGCCACACTGATGGAAATCAACTTTCGGTAGTCCGCACATATCTTGAAAGGTCCGTCCGGTTTTTTCACAAGCAAGCATGGAGAACTGTAAGGACTAAACTTTGCTCGGCTAATCCGTTTGTAACAAATATTTCTTAATCGTCTTTCTGTAGTTTTAAGGTATATGTCATGCATGGTTAAGTTGGTTAGTTTTGGGACGTCTGAGACAATTTCAAGGAAACTTTTAATAAATCGGCTTAATATCTCTGGCTGCTTCTGGTTCAAATAAGTTAATTTCTCTTCCAAGTTCCGAATATCGGACGAATTGTTCGCTTTGGTTATCGCCCGTACCTCACATCCATCGTCGTCTTCATTGGATGGTATGGTTTGCGCCCTATGCACTTTTGAAACTTTGGTCATGCTTACACTTAATTACGGTTTCAGTAGGCTAACGTGTATTTTCTTTTTACTTTTCCTTATTGCTGGGGTTTCGATAACATAGGATAGGTCACTGAACTTCTCTAAAATCTTGAAGGGTCCTTGGAACTTGTTTGTGAGTCTGAATCTCATTATCGGTAAGAAAACCAACACCTCTTTTGCTATTGCAAAATGTCTGTCCTTACTTTACGTATCAAACCTTTTCTTCGTTTTTCCTTGACTTGTTTTAAGGTCCTAAGGGAAAATTTCCCTATCTGGCAGATGTTTTTCCTAAAATTCTTGACATATACTCCATCTGTTTCCACTCGATCCTTCCATTTTTCTGCTAACATTGTAATCGGTCCTCATACTTCTCGTCCAAACACCATTTTATTTGGTCTACATCCCATGCTTTCTTGATAGGCATAACGTACCTCAAATAATATCAACAGCAGGCCAATGTCCTATTCAATCCCTGTTTCATTGCAGAACTTTGTTATCATACTCCTCAGAGTTTTGTGAGACTTCTCTAATGCACCTTGAGTCTCCGGGTGACAATCAATGGTTACTTGTTTTTTCACATCCAACAATTTCATTATGTACGGAAACAATTTTGACGTGAAATTTGTTTCTCGGTCAGCCTGAGCGATTTCCGGAATACCAAGAATATAAAGAAGTCTAGAAACTTCTCAGTGATTATTTTGGCACAGATTTTCCTGATGGGAATGGGTATCTCGTCACTGGACACATCAAGGTTAACATATATTTGTGACCTTTTTTCGTCTATGGTAACGGTCACACAAAGGGAGTTTTCTTGATGTACTTGTTAGGCTTTCCAACCATCTGAAAAACGTGACATGCATGGCAAAACTGGCTCACGTCCTTATTCATGCCAGGACAGAAAAAGTGTTTCATAATCTTCACCTTCGTCTTCCTGATGGGTATGGGTATCTCGTCACTGGACACATCAAGGTTAACATATATTTGTGACCTTTTTTCGTCCATGGTAACGGTCACACAAAGGGAGTTTTCTTAGTGTACTTGTTAGGCTTTCCAACCATCTGAAAAACGTGACATGCATGGCAAAACTGGCTCACGTCCTTATTCATGCCAGGACAGAAAAAGTGTTTCATAATCTTCACCTTCGTCTTCCTTATCCCCATGTGTTCCGTCTTGTGCGCTACGGTGATCACCTGTCTTTCCAAAGGTGCGGGAATCAGTATCTGACCGTATATCCCCCATTCTGCATTCCCAGTGATATCGGCCGGCCAATGCTTCCTCATAAGCAACCCATCTTTAAGACAATAACAGGTGGGTGACTGCTGCACCTCTGTCTCATCTACAGCACTGTACTATAACTCTGTTAACATCGCATCATTACGTTGCAATCCTATCAACCTTTTCCGACTCACTTGTACTACTTCTAACTCTGAGTTTTCTATTTCTTCCAAATGCATTGCTTCTTCATCTTCATTTCCACCCGTTTGACGTTCTTCTTCTCTCGAGCTCTCTAGGGAGTTCTCCTCTTGTGTACCTTCAAGGGAATCCTCTGCTTCCAAAAAAAAAAAAAAATCTTTAAGTTAATCGCTCCTTCAGTTCCTCTTTCTTCTTTTTCATCCTCTACTTCCGAAAAAAAAATCTTTCAAGTTAATCGCTCCTTCAGTTTCTCTTTCTTCTTTTTAAGCCACTTTCTTCGTCAAACTCTCAGTCATCAAAGAGCTAGGAAACAGATACGGGTAGTCCTTCTCGAGTTCAGTCGTAGGAATATACTTCAATGGTTTATCCGTTACAATGGGACAAGTTCCAAACGAGGCTCCGCCAACTTCATTATCCAGCAGAACTTCTACTCCTTAGACCAGTGCTTCCCATCCTTCTTCCAGTGTTGAACCCATTGAAGCTTCAACATACTTTTTGCGACCCCACTCAAATATCAAGGTTATATTTTCAATTTATTTTGATAAAATATACATAATTGATTAAGGTATGCTGTTTATCTTTGAATAGCAAAATCCAAATAATACACTTACATATGTAATAATATAATTTCTTTATATAACACACACTGCATAATAGAATGTTATTGATATGAGTAACACAAGCGTTAACTTGATAATAAACAGTGATATTTTTCATGGGATGGTAGGAACTACTTTTTCATCGCCGGTATCTCAATCCGC
>NC_090725.1:151937365-151939865 GCF_036898095.1 Palaemon carinicauda
TACACTTTTTTGCTTTGTCCGGTTCATCGTGTAAACAGTAACTGGCTTAATTTCCTCTTTATTGTTTCCATATTCTTTCTTCGTGTTTGCATTCGTTGAAGTAGATTTATCCCTAACCACTTTGGCCACTGCTTTCGGTTGGTTCTACCAACATTCCTTACTGATATGGCATCTCTTGCTACCCTTATAACAAACAATATTAACATTCTGCACGTCTTTCATGATACTTCAAGGTGGATGATTCGATGACTGTTGCTATGATACCATCGCATTCTGCTTTGGAGCAGTACCAGCTGTACTTTCACTGTAACAATTGAACTGGATCAAATAGTTATAACAGAACTAGCTTCCATGGTACTGCAAATACTTAACACTTGGTGGGAATGATGGTAGAAACTTCATAAACGACAAGGGTTTACGAATGATAATATTATAATCTTCACTCAGCGAAACGGCTTTATAAAGTTTCTTCACCTCTATCGCTCTAGAGTATTTTCGAATATGTTCAGGAATTCCTCGTAAATATTGATCTATTACTATCAATTTTTCTAAATCAGCCATCTCCCTCACATTAGCAGCCTCTACCCCTCTCTTAAAGCATCATTATACCCTATAAGCGTAATCCAGGGAAGTCATTTTCTCGTCCTGCCGCGAGTTCGGAATTTTTCCTTATAATATTCAGTGGTCATCTGATACACTTGTAACATGCTCCTTTTCTCTTCTTGATACTCCTTCCTCTGTGCCTGAGACAAGGAAAGATATGCACTGCGTCCTTTGCCAATCAGGACACTCTCCAATAACAAAGAACATTAATCTTCTGGCCATACCGCCGTCGATGCGGCAGTTTCAAAAAGATCAAAGAATTCATCGGGAGCTTCTGTGAATTTTGGAATTAACCTCTGCACATTCGTCACATTAAACATGCGATCGTGTAAAGCAGGGGCCACCGTAAAGCAGGGGCCATCGCAGTAGGCGTTGTCGACTTTGCCTAGGCATTCAACAGCTTCAATTTCCTTGCTTGTATTGCTTCTTTTATCTTTCTTTCTCCCTGTCTTCAATCCTTTTCTTTTCCTCTTGCAATATATCTTGCTTCAATATCCCTGGCATGTCTTGCAATTTCGCTTGCTTCCATATCCCTGGCCTGTCTTGTGATTTCTCTTTCTTCTTCTCTTTCTTTTTCTTCTCGTCTTGCTTCCATTTCCCTAGCATGTAATGCTTCTTCCCTCTCTTTTTTCTTGTTATGCTTATCTATCTTCCCACCTTCTCTCTCTCTCGGTTTTCTCGTTCTGCCATCATCTTCAACTTAATCAAATTCTCTTCTGCTGCAATTCGTCAAATATCAGCCTCTACATCCTTTTCTGCTTTCATGCTTTTATTTTGTGAGTCAACTGAAATTGTTTCGCCGCCAATTCTGCTTCAGCTTCCTCCAACAGTTCACCGGCTGCCACAATATCTTCTTCCGACAATTTCCGCGAGTTTATCAACGCTAGGAAGGCTAGACATTTAATTTGGGCTTTAATTATTCCACACGTTACATGGCCACCACATGCCATCAAAATAGAGAGCCACTGAGCTTTAGTTACATTAGCTTCTAACAATTCCTGTACATTAGGGTTTTTCAAAAACTCTTGGAATTCTAACTGATACACTAACGAGGGTACACACTCCAGGCACTTGCGAGAGAGAGGCCATCTTTGCCTCTTACAAAGGGATGGGCTGGATATATATATATATATATATATATATATATATATATATATATATATATATATATATATATATATATATATATATATATATACACACACTTAAGGGGGTTGTCTGCTATGGTGTTTGAGAAAATAACCTTAAAAAGTAGAAAATCGTTTAATTGTTTCTATATATGTAGGAACATATTGTACATGCTCTTCAGAAGTTTCAGCCAAATATTTTTACAGTTAATGAAAATAAAGCAAAAGAAGACGTCATCATTACTGCGTCGTCTGCCTTACTAAGTTTGACAGAATTCTCTTTGCATGTCTATTTTTTAATTCATATAGCGATTTTTTCACTAATATTTTGAAATCTCGTACGTCTGGCAGAGATGGAACGAATTGGTAGAGAGTTGGCGAACGCAAACTACGCTCTACGAGAAAAACTGCCAGTCTGCCAGTGTCCAAGGACATATTATTATTATTATTATTATTATTATTAGCCAAGCTACAACCCTAGTTGCAAAACCAAGATGCTATAAGCCCAAGGTCTCCATTAGGGGAAAATAGCCCAGTGAAGAAAGGAGATAAGGAAATAAATAAATGATGAGAACAAATTAACGATTGATCATTCTAAAAACAGTAACAACGTCAAAACAAATATGTCATTCATAAACGATAAAAAGACTTATGCCCGCATGCTCAACAAAATAACACTTGCTGCAACTATGAACTTTTGAATTTCTACTGATTCAACTACCCGATCAGGAAGATCGTTCCACAACCTTGTCACAGCTGGAATAAAACTT
>NC_090725.1:151944865-151950982 GCF_036898095.1 Palaemon carinicauda
TCACAAATGGTGGCAGCTTAAATGGATAAAATGCCGTGATGATATTTTTCAGTGCATATATTAATGACTAAATTCTTTCAGATACCAGTTGAACACCTTTGCAGAATAAACATCAAGAAACTCAGAAAAATAGTGAGGACGTGAGACGAAGCAAGAATCTAAACACAAGAAACCATTACCTAAGCGAAGAAGATGAAAACAAAAGGACAAGAAAGAAGAAATGTGAGTAAAAGAATCTCTCTCTTAAATAAGTCTCTCAGTTTAAAAGTGAAAAAAAAAAAAACTTGTCTCTCGTTTAAGAATAGGAATTTTTTTTTATTCGCTAGGGTTTCTTGAATGATGCATGAATTACTTTGTATTTTTTCTTGTGTAAAGTAAGATGTATTGTGATTTTTTTTAGTGATGGTAATGATGTTAGCCCAAAGAATATATAAAAGTCAAGTATGATTTAGAATTACGCAAGTAGGTGAAAAATACAAACGAGCAACGTCCCATAAAAAAAAAAAAAAAAAAAAAAAGTGAGTTTGAAGAATTAACAAAAATTTCTAACCCCGCTAACATGAATTCAGTAGGGAAATTAACACAGTTTTGTGGAAATATAGGTAGGAATAACCAAGATAAAAGAAGGTTAGAGAAATATACCATGTGTAAGTGGTTAGCTGATATTGAAAGTAGAATAGTTAGTCTGAGAATAAACAATGAGACAGCAGAATTAAACAGGCTATGTTAACCGTGTATACAAATGTAAGTGATGCTCACATAACCTTGAATGGTAAGTAATTTAAAAATGCAGCAAATCTGAGTGAGTTTCAAAAATAATGTAGGCAATTATGGCGATCAGTCAAAGAGACAGACAGGTTAACAAATCTACGAAAGTTCCTATAGGTAAAATATGAGGGTGGCCCGGTAAATGAATTTGCCACACAAATGGAGGATCACGTAGCAACAGTAAAAAGAACAGGATTCCTTTGCTAAAGGTAAGTTTATTGCTAATGATAATTCCCTATATATATAGAAATAAATGAGGCATTAAAATATGTGAAAAATAGCATCCTAGATATGAGTTTTACAAAAAGAAAAGGGAAAATAGCAAAATGATAGGGAATCAGGAAGAAAAATCCTAAGGGACTAATAGCCACAAAATCCTACCAGAGAAATTTGAGTAATTTAAATAGATGCAGGGAAGTTAGAACAGCAGACTGGAACGAGGCGCAAAAATTACCCTAGAGTTAAACAGAATAATGGGCAGAAATTTAGATCAAAGACAGTTTAAAGAAATAAAGATGACACATTTAGGTCTAGGGAAAGATTACATAAAAAGGGGATAGAAATCAGGTAAAATAATGAAAAAAGGGAAAACATACAGGGAGAAAGGCAGGCACAGAGATAAAGAACCCCATCATGAAATTAAACAAAGACACTTCTCAGAAAGCCCTCCGGCACAAAGATAGTGAAATACAAATCCTCCAAATAGTGAAAGAAATGAATTAAAAATAATTAGCCGGATAGAAAGGAAGTCAGGAAGACGAAAAATTTTATATAGGAAAGATAGGCATATGTAGCGGAGGTACATCCACGTTGCAAGTGACTATTTTATCTTATAGAGACTCTGGCAAATATAGTTGATATACTAGGATGCATTACAGTGATAGAATATTGAGAAATACCTGCTTCCAAATTTTAAGGGTGAAAATAAAATGATATGCAGAAATGAAATGCAAATAAGTAAAAATCAAGGGGTATGAACCGTCAGGTTAGGTAGAGAATTAAATGCCAAAATGTGCCAAATGATGAATAAAGATGTCATTTTTTTTTAGTAACATTTCCCAATAGAGCCTTAAGATATCGTTCAAAAACGATACAATGATGAAGTATGAATTTTGTTTGTGAGAAGTGCAGGCTTAAAATAAAGAAAAGAAAAAAAAAATGAGATAGTCAGGGTATGATTCTACTTGTCAAAGACAAGTCTTTTACAAAACTGGCCACTTTGTAGGAGACGAATTTGACATGAGAAACAGACTCCAGACTAAGAAAGGGAAATGAAAATTGATTAAAAAGACAAGGAGAAATAAAGTTGAGAAATAGGAAGAGTAGCCAAGAATAGATATACTCCTTGTCAATATATGACAGGCGCCATATAAATAAAATAGAATGTCGACAGAAATACAGTGAATAAAATAGAATAGCCTAAATAAAAAAGGGAATTCCAAGAAATAAATGTCATAGGCAATTGAAGCTATAGGCTTATAGAATTAAAAGAAATATGTTGTTGTTAGGCACAAAGATTTAAGATGAAGATATAGGCATATGAATAATAAATGAGCTATGATGCTATTAAATAAATAAAGTCTGATCAGTACTGAAAATATAAAAAGCTAGAATTTAGCTAGAGAAGTCATAATGATGCCTAAATAAAAATAACCCGCAGAGATAAAGAAGATAGGTTAACTAAAAATAGGATGCCAGAGTCTGTCAAAAGAGACAATAATGCAGTTCAGATGAAGGAAAATACAAGCACACTAATTAATTAATACTACTCCGGATAAAATAACTCATCTGAATGGCGGGTAATGACTTCTAAAATAAAGGAGTAGAGATTACAGTTAGGTAATCAGAAAGGGGCAAAAATTTACCATAAGGAGCATAGAAATAGGGATAGATGAGAAATAGGCAGAGATTAGCCATTGCAGGCGATAGGTTAGGCAGAAAAGAATAGAAACATCGGCGCCAGAACCTGCCCAGAGAAACTGTCAAAAACTTATTAAAACTTTTTAAATACCGGTATGAATCATGAAATATTACCTATCAGCCAACGCCCCATAACGAACACGGTGAGTGTTAAAATGAATCAATAAGACTCCTTATAAATCTCCCGAGATATATTACCCAATGAGGATAGAAGTTAGACTAGTAGATCATCATAAGTAGAATATAAATGACATGTCTATCCCAATAAATAAATAATGTTTGGCTCGATTATTGAGGAGTAAAATATTATAAGTACCATGGTCAAAGAATACAAGCCATTCACGGCTATTAGCATTTTGAAGAATGTTAAAAATTAGAGTGAAGTCGACGGGCTCACTCAGCTCCTAACTATTGACAGAATGATGATCTAAATTTGGAGACAGAATGAATAAGCCTATAGAATGATGTTACTAAGTTTAGTAAGAATATAGAGCCATAAGAATAATAGAACTAGTCTAGAATAGGGAGAATAGCAGGATAAAGAGCCAGATTAAAGAGTGACCCATCCCTAGATTTGAATAGGGTAAGTAAACAGAGTAGATAGATTTAAGATATGTAGAGAAATAAGGGTTAAAGTGGAAATCCTGCTCCACTAAGATTGACAGATGTAAAAGATTTTTTTTTGGAATGATAGGATCTTAGGGATAATAAGCAGTATTTGCTAAATTACCCAAGCCTTAAAATAAAGTTAACCTAAAAATATGTAGTGTGCAAATGAAATAGAAGGCTATAAATAATGAAGAGAAATGAATTTTGATCCTACATTACCATAACCCGATCTCTTACCCAGGAGTTATAAAAAATAAGTGTGAAGCCTCATAAATATAAAAAGAAATGTCTCATTAAAAGGGTAAAACCCGAAGAAGGGTAATGTATCATGAGAGTAGTCTTAAATTGAAGGAAAAATAACCGAGTAGGATAGATTATCCAAATAATGGTCTAGAGAAGTTTAAAAATTTGTTTAGGGCATAGAGTATATGTACTTATTGCTCATAAGAATGATTGTGATTTTACAGTCCAAGAAGGACTATTGTGGATGAAAGAATAAAAGGAATCTTTGAAGCCTTAAAGTACTGGATGTTTGTCCAGGATAAATCACTTTATTGGTAGGTTTATGATGATAAAAGAAGGATATTTAAAAGGACAGGAAGATGTTAAAAGGAAATATAACTACCAATATTTTGTTTCAGTTGTCAGGCAGGAGACCTAGAAATAGGAAGAATTAAAATAGAACAAGAGAAACCAAAGGTTAATAGGAATGATGTAGATGAATTACTCCCCAAAAAAAAAAAAATAGGAATCATATACAGGATGGCATATTGCTTAAGGGAATACATACAAAGAATAGGGAGAAATACTTGTTCATGAATAGAAATTCCTGACATACTAACAAAATACTAACAAAAACTCATGCTCAAGTTAGTAGGACATCCAGTAATCAAAGACTGCATTTAATGATGAAATAAATTTTTGACCTAAGATAGATGTTTGAGATCGTAAAATTAAAGCCTACATATAAGAAGTATAAAGGTCATATAAGGGTAAGAATCCTTTAGAAATTACGATTGCATTTTCTCAATCCCATAGTGGTGATACCAATGGATTACCAGGGACTCTGTTCCCAGAACTTGACAAATGATAAAAACATACTGGTCTACATAGAATTTGATTTAACAAAGAAATGGTTGATGAGCCTGTAACAGAATAATTTGAGACCAGGATAAATAACTAGACATTCATGTCTATAGATATTCTCTTGGGCAAAGCTCCCGAAGTTACTAGAGATTAATGAAAACTGTGCAATATTTTTCTTGTAGTAAGAAGGGTGAAATAAGCCATGATAAGTCAAGTTCAAATAGAGAAAGGGGGGCAAATAAAAAAAAAAAAAAAATAGCAAGGGGTTGAGGATGTCCTGCGAACTATATATAGACCAACATAGAAGACTAATAACAATTACTTAAAGAGAACGATTTACTTTGAAATAACTCGGTATATGGGAAACAGATTTTTTTGTTAGGTAGATTTAAGAGAGACTACTAAACTCCTGGGAAATGAAATAAAAATATCTGGGCACTCATACAAATATTGAGGGTAACAAATGAGTGAAATCTTTTAATTATGTAAAGTGTGTTATCCTAGGAATTTGAATATGTATTCCGTAATCAACAAAGAAGGTCCAAATCATAAATGTCTCCAAACGATTAATTAAGGGACCACAGAGAATATTGAGTTGCAAACTAAGATGAAAAGTTTTTGATAAAGTTATGGGTAATGAAGACAGGTGAAATATGAACCCATAGGTGATTGAATATTTACAGGTGTATTGATTTTGTTTGCAAGTTAGAATAAATAATGATGCCATTAGAGCAAAAGAATTATTACTGCATTTTATAGGCGATGCATTGATTGATATTTTTTTGGTGTAACACGTGTAACAATGATAAACATGCATGTATACAATGAATTTTATTATGTTTTGATGATGATTAAGTTAACTTAAATAATTATGAAGAAAGAAAGATTTAAGTGATTAAAAGATAAGATGTGCACCAATAATGAACTTTGAAGTTGAATGTCTCAAAGGGTTATTTTAGGCCCATAATAATTATGCAGGTAATAGTGAACAATTAAGTACGTATGATGAATTACAATAATTAAACCTTTCATTTTGAAGTTAAAAAGAGTGTGTGTGGAAACACACGAATTGATTTTTATGCCTGTGTAGTAGATGAATCCTTGAAGAAAGGATAAATAAGGTGTTTTAATTGAGACAGACTGCAATTGATTTCTTTAAAGAAAAGTTTTAACATTGAAATGTAAGTTCCTGTCACTTGAATTTTATGAATACCCTTCTGAATGCAATATATATAGTTGAGAATTGAAGTTCTTGAGATAAAAATAATACGCAGACAAGGTGCAAATAAGATTCAAATTTATAAACATGATTTTGTTATGTATTGAATATGTTTCTTTATTATGAAATTATTATGATGTTTTATGATTTAAGACATTGATATATTTGAGTTTTTGATTTTACTCATTATTTTTATGAAGAAGGTGAGAAATATTTCTTTTGATGCCATTAATTAACAATGATTTATCATGATGATATTGATGAGTAAATAAGGTACCATAATGATGTTTTACAAATGTTTATTGATACTGATTACAAATAAGTAATACTCTTGATGAGTTATAATGTGCATGACACATAATTATATTTTTTGTTGCAGAAATATTTTGATTGATTTGGATTGATGTTATGTATGTTTGAACATTTATTTTCTGCCATTTATTGCATTGCATTGAAGAAATTATTTTTGTGTTTACATCAATAAGACCAAGATTTGGAGGTCATAGGTAATGGAA
>NC_090725.1:151951482-151956482 GCF_036898095.1 Palaemon carinicauda
ACAGCCCTTTGCTGTTGCCCTCAGACAGGAAGCAGAGTCTTCCCCGTCTATTATCCAGGATTTTAAAATCATTGCCTAGGTGTGAGCTCCACCTGTTTCCTCTGGAAACCTTGCATTGGTTACTCTAGTAGAGATAAACCAATTTTGATTTTATTATCTGGAAAGCTGCAACAATGGGTTGTGAGGGAAACACAAGTGTGTGTCTTTCCTTTATGAATTGTTATGCTATACTATGCATATCCAGTGATACATAGTTCACTTGATACTCATGGAAATTTTTTCTCTTTACAGGAGGACCCTCCGAAGTGCGGAAATGTTTTCTGCAATGTCCGTAGCAGGAACCTCTGCGGACATGAGTGTTGTAGGAGACACGCAGCATGCGCTGTCTCCAAGGATGATCTCCAGTATTGAGACCCTCAGGTATGTACTGTATGCACTAACCTGATTACTGAGGCTTTTGATTCCCCTAGAACGGCGGAATCAAGGGATATAGCTAGGGAAAAGCTCCGTACTTGGGTAAGGGGCTTCAAGAAGAACACCTCTGGCCCTTATCTTCCTAGTGAGAAGATGAGGGCGTATCTTTTTCCCCAGGCATCAGCTGAAGCAGTGATTCCCCAACCTCAAGAGGAGATCCCCCAAGACCTAGTCCAGGTGGACGAGGAAGTCGCAGATGCGATGCAAGACATCCAGTTGTGTGACAGGATGTCTGATGTGGACGAAGGTTTGGAAGAAGACCTCCTGGCAGAAGGTCAGGATCAAGTTCAAACCCCGGATGTCGCAGAGGATGGGGTCGACGAGGTGTCGGCTACTCCGGTTCAGATGCCGGAGCCCATCCCCTCAACATCCGCTGGTCTCCCAGTAGAACTGGGACAGGCCCTCTCTTCGATTGTTGGAATGATCCAACAAATGCAGAAGGAGAATCAGGAGAAGGCGGCTGCAATGGAACTGCGTATGCAGTCCCTAGCAGAATCACATGGGCCCCGGAAAAGGCTCAATGTGAAAGACCTTCCCATATGCTCAGATGCTAAACCCATGGAGGTATGCTGAGGCACATGCCAATGACGACTGGTAAGATCGTCATTTCGGATAAGCTGGGTTCAGTTCTCCTAGAGGAGGTAGAATTCTGGCCCAGCAAGGCATCATATCCGGACTGCTATGTCCGGCTGAGAAAAGAACCAGCTTCAAGGGAGGAGACAGAGCCGAAAGAGGTCATTATTATGGACCATGCTAAGGCTCAAGCCCTACTTTCATCCTCGATGAAAGAGAGGGGCTTCTCGAATTCGAAGGTAGCAGCATTGAGCAAGAAGCTCCCTTCTTTTGTGTCCTCTTCTGATAGAGCCTTCCCCTTTTTACAAAAAGGGTTTGCGGCTGTCCTAAAGGCAATCGAGGCCGGCAAGCCTTGCCCCTCCCTGGAGGAGTGTAAACCCTTGTCGCTGGCTCTGCCTATGGACCACAAGGACTGGAAGGATGTCCATCTGACATTCTCAGTGGGAAAGTTGGAGGCTGATATTGCCGGACGGCAATTCGGCGAGGACCTCCCCAAGTTGTCCGAATTTCTTTTACGAAGAGAGTTCGAGACAAAAGAAAGACTGGCTGCCTCAATGTCTCATCAGACTACTCTTGAGACGATGGCAAGTGACCCTAAGGTCCATGAAATGTTCATGGTTGTGGCTAAGTCTCACCTAGCCACAGTGACGAAGGACCTTTATGGCTTCGTCAAGGCAAGGAGAGCTTGCAGAGAGTTCGTGTTCACCGGGGCTTCGGTGAGACACGAGCCAAGGAAGTTAATATCCTCCAACATTTGGGGAAAAGACCTTTTCCCTACCGATGTGGTCAAAGAGGTTGTTGATAAGGCCGCCGTGGAGAATAGAAACCTTCTCCAGAAGTGGGGCCTGGCTATCAAAAGAAAATCTTCCCCGATGAGGGTCCTCAACCAAAGAGGAAGAATATGAGGACTAGGCTACCGTCTCGGCCAGCCAAGCCTTATAGACAGCAACAGCAACTGCAATTGCCTTTGCCTCCAGTGCCCCAGATGGTGGCACAAACCCCGACTACTTTTCAGTGGGTACCCCAGGCTGTGCCAGGTCAGTCAACCACATTCACCCCAACGTTCGAAGGACAGTCTTCTTCCTTTCGTGCAAAGCCTAGAGGAGCAGCCAGAGGCTCGTCTAGGTGCCCCTCAAGGGGAAGGGGATTCAGAGGTGGTCGTGGTCAGGGAGGCAAGACCTCAGGACGGCAGTCCAAGTGAAACGATACCGGTAGGAGGGAGACTAATGAAATTTTGGGATCGCTGGACCTTCGATCCCTGGGCCCAAAGCCTACTCAAGAATGGACTGGGTTGGAGCTGGTACAGCACTCCACCCCCATGCCTTCGGTTTTTCCAACACTCCACCCCCATTTTGGAGGAGTACGTTCAAGAACTGTTGGAGAAAAATGTGATCCGAAAGGTGAAGTCCATCAAATTCCAAGGGAGGCTGTTTTGTGTTCCCAAGAAAGACTCGGAAAAGCTCAGAGTCATTCTGGACTTGTCACCACTCAACAAGTTCATAGTGAATTGCAAAGTCAAGATGCTAACACTGCAACACATAAGGACCTTACTGCCCAAGAGGGCATACTCAGTCTCTATAGACTTGTCAGACGCCTATTGGCACATCCCAATCAGCCGTCGACTCTCCCCCTACCTAGGGTTCAGGCTACAACGGAAACTGTACGCCTTCAGAGCCATGCCATTCGGGCTAAACATAGCCCCAAGGATTTTCACGAAGCTTGCGAGCGCAGCTCTCAAACAATTACGCCTTAAAGGGAATTCAGGTAGTAGCCTACCTGGACGACTGGCTGGTGTGGGCAGCATCCGAGACCGAATGCTTACAAGCTTCCAGTCAGGTGATCCAGTTCCTAGAGTACCTAGGCTTCAAGATCAACAAGAAAAAGTCTCGACTTTCTCCATCCCAAAAGTTCCAGTGGCTGGGAATCCACTGGGACCTTTTGTCACACAGTTTCTCCATCCCAATGAAGAAAAGGAAGGAGATAGCGGGCTCTGTCAAGAGACTTCTAGATTCCAAAAGGATATCAAGACGCGAACAGGAGAGGGTACTAGGCTCTCTCCAGTTTGCTTCAGTGACAGACCCAGTACTAAGAGCACAGCTAAAGGATGCAACCGGAGTTTGGAGAAGGTATGCATCAAACGCGCGAAGAGACCTGAGAAGACCAGTGCCGCCTCGGCTACGTACTCTTCTCAGACCTTGGTCCCAAGCCAGACATCTAAAGAAGTCGGTTCTTCTTCAGCCACCTCCCCCGTCGATGACGATTCACTCAGACGCCTCAAAGGAGGGATGGGGAGGTCACTCTCATCGGAAAAAAGTCCAGGGGACTTGGTCCAAGCTATTCAGGACCTTTCATATAAACTTTCTAGAAGCTATGGCAGTGCTCCTTACCTTAAAGAAAGTCTCCCCGCGTCACTCGATCCACATAAGATTGGTGACAGACAGCGAGGTGGTTGTGAGATGCTTGAATCGACAAGGGTCGAGGTCACCACCTCTCAACCAAGTGATGTTAGCCATTTTCCGATTGGCAGAAAAGAAGAAGTGGTACCTGTCGGCAGTTCACCTTCAAGGAGTCGCAATGTGACAGCGGACGCTCTATCCAGGTTCACACCGATAGAGTCGGAATGGTCCTTAGACGCAGGATCATTTTCCTTCATTCTGAATCAAGTCCCAGAACTGCAAATAGACCTCTTTGCGACGAAAGACAACAAGAAGTTGCCCCTGTACGTGTCCCCGTACGAGGACCCCTTAGCGGAAGCAGTGGACGTAATGTCCCTCGACTGGAACAGGTGGTCCAGGATTTATCTGTTCCCTCCTCACAACCTTCTGTTGAGGGTCCTCAACAAACTGAGATCCTTCAAGGGGGGTAGCGGCAATAGTGTCCCACAAGTGGGCGAACAGTATGTGGTTCCCCTTGGCGTTGGAACTACAGATGAAATTCGTGCCGCTACCACATCCAGTTCTGACCCAGCGAGTCCAGAAGTCGACTGTCTGCGCTTCATTACAGAAAACCCAGACCCTGCAGCTCATGATTTTCTCGCCCTAGCGGTGAGAAAGCGTTTCGGAATTTCGAGAGCTAGCATAGACTTCCTAGAGGAATACAAGTGCAAATCGACTAGAAGGCAATATGAGTCATCTTGGAGAAAGTGGGTGGCCTTTGTAAAGGCAAAGAATCCGCAGGAGATCTCAACAGACTTCTGCTTATCTTTCTTCATCCACCTCCATGGCCAAGGATTGGCAGCTAACACGATTTCAGTATGTAAATCGGCTTTGATGAGACCCATTTTATTTGCCTTCCAGATCGACCTAGGTAACGAGATCTTTAATAAAGTTCCGAAAGCCTGCGCTAGGCTCAGACCTTCAGCACCTCCAAAGCCCATTTCATGGTCTTTAGACAAAGTTCTTCATTTCGCCTCCCTGTTGAGCAATGAAGAATGTGCGTTAAAGGATTTAACGCAAAAAGTTATTTTCCTATTTGCACTCGCGTCCGGGGCCAGGGTTAGTGAGATCGTAGCCCTCTCGAGAGAGGCAGGTCGTGTTCAGTTCCTGGATGGGGGGGAGCTGAACCTGTTTCCGGATCCTACGTTTCTCGCCAAGAATGAGTTACCCACCAACAGGTGGGGTCCCTGGAGAATCTGCCCTCTGAAAGAAGATGCATCTCTATGTCCAGTAGAATGCCTAAAGGTCTATCTTCGTAGAACTTCAGACTTCAAGGGTAGTCAACTATTCAGGGGAGAAACATCAGGCTCAAATTTATCTCTGAATCAACTCAGAGCGAAAATGACATATTTTATTCGCAGAGCGGATCCTGACAGTACACCCGCAGGTCACGATCCGAGGAAAGTTGCCTCATCCCTAAATTTCTTTAATTGTATGGATTTTGAACATCTCCGTTCATACACGGGCTGGAAATCTTCCAGGGTGTTCTTTCGCCACTATGCGAAGCAAGTAGAGGAA
>NC_090725.1:151963982-151966482 GCF_036898095.1 Palaemon carinicauda
GTCATCCTCTCTGCCTTCCAATAAGTAGGGCAGGCACAGTATGCCAGGTCCAATAATCCTCTAACAAGCAAACAGAGATAATCTGCCTTACCTGGCAACGGCCTTCCTACGGGCCACCTCACGAGCTAGCAAGCTCCCAACATCGCTGCAGCTGCAATAGGTAGCTGGGACCAGGTAGCTAGAGACACTGCCAGCTCCCTGGGATCTCCCTCACGTCAGGAAACGGCGGGGCAGACTCCAGTCGCAAGTGACAGTAGCACCTGCCAGTCTCTGCAATACACTGTCCAAAAACAAGGCAACACTCAAGTCGCATGTGACAAGAGCACCTGCAGACGATAAACCAAGAAAAGAATCCGTCAATCACTTTCCAGAGCCGTGGTCCAAATTCAATAGAAAAGCGGTCGTCAAGATAATTTTCAATGGTCAATGCAGCTTAGTGTTTGTGGATGGGAGAGTGCTCAAGCCCGAACTGTCTTCTGTCCGAGCACCCACCTCCGACATCAACACTTTCGTCATCACTTGGGCAAACAAAATATAATCATTAGCACAATAGTTTATAACAAGGTAATTGAGCGAGGAGTAGGCGAGAAACAATCAACAACACACCACTTTAAAACTACTTTAAGCTATAGTGGAAACCACTTAAAACTAGAACAAGGTTGACGTAAATAACTTAGAAAATTTACTTTAATAGAAAATTTACTTTACTCTAATACCTTCCTCCCCGAAATAATTTTTTTTTTAAAATTACCAAAAATACACAACCTGAAAAACAGGTACAAAAACAATAATGCAAAGGTCATTAACATGAAAAGTAAAACAAGGATCAAATAACACAGACAACATACAAGATAAATCACTTAATCTTAACCAACACCAATAAGTACAAGAGATATCTTTATCCAAATTTCACCAACCAATGTCAAATTAGTACACTACCTACAAAAATCCCGCTGAAAAAGGGAAGGATATTTACCTAAACACAACTCAATTTAAAATATACTAGAAGGGGTGTTTACCCTAACACACTGGAGGAACGAGCAGGGCAGCGTACGAGGGAGGCAAGGCTGACCTATCCACTCTGTGAGAGTGCGTCAGGAATTTTATTTTCAGAACCTTTAACATACTTAATTACTAATTTAAATTCCTGCAGTAACGAAGCCCAACGCATAATCCTCTGGTTGGCCTCTTTCATCCGCTCTATAAACACCAGAGGATTACGATCAGTCCAAATCTCTACAGGAAAAGAAAAATTAGCAACATAAGGCTTAAAATGTAATAGGGTACGGACCAGGGCTAAAGCCTCCTTTTCAATGGTTGAATACCGTCTTTCAGCCGACAATCATTTTCGGCTAAAATAAGATATGGGGTGTACCTCTCCTTCATTATCCCTTTGAAAAAGGACACCACCTAATCCTACATCACTGGCATCTTCCGCTATTACAAATGGTTTCTGAAAATCGGGGGAAGTCAAAATAGGTTTAGACAATAAAATAGATTTAAGCTTATTAAAAGCTTCCTCACACTGATCAGTCCAATAATATTTTCTTCCCATCTCTAATAAATTAGTCAGATGTTGAGCAAGGTCTGAGAAATTCCGCACAAAGCGGCGATAATACCCTGTCATTCCCAGAACTCTTCTCACCTCTCTAACATTACATGGCCTTTTCAAATTAATAATAGCCTCGAGGTTAGCTTGCTTCGGGGCTACTTGACCTAACCCAACCTCGTGACCCAAATAACAAACCTTTGCCTTTCCAAATTCACACTTGGCTAAATTAATAACCAACCCAGCCGACCTAAGGGCCTCAAACACCCTACGCAACCTCACCATATGCGTACTCCAGTCATTACTGTATACTACCAAATCATCGATATAAATTTCGGTTCCCTTCAAACCACAAATGACCCTATTCATAAGCCGCTGGAAAGTACACGCGGCATTCTTCATCCCAAAGGGCATATCCTTACATTCATATAACCCAAAAGGAGTTACGAATGCCGAAATTTCGTGGGCTCGATCAGATAAAGGAACCTGCCAATGACCCTTCAATAAATCCAATTTCGTAATATACTTGGCAGACCCTATCTGATCGAGACAGTCATCAATACGCGGCAAAGGAAAGGAGTCATTTTTGGTGTGGGCATTAACCTTACGGTAGTCCACACACAGGCGGAACTTCCCATCAGCTTTGCCCACAAGAACAACAGGGGAACTCCAAGGACTAACGGAGGGCTGAATGAGGTCGTGTTCTAACACTTTCGTCATCACTCGGGCAAACAAAATATAATCATCAGCACAATAGTTTACAACAAGGTAATTGAGCGAGGAGTAGGCGAAAAACGATCAACAACACACCACTTTAAAACTACTTTAAGCTATAGTGGAAACCACTTAAAACTAGAACAAGGTTGACGTAAATAACTCAGAAAATTTACTTCACTCTAATAATGTATATATATATATATATATATATATATATATATATATATATATATA
>NC_090725.1:151973982-151983982 GCF_036898095.1 Palaemon carinicauda
ACTCTCAACTCTCTCCGATTAGAAACACTTTTTAAACCTCTTTGCCCTTATATAAAGTTTATTATAACTGTCAAGAATCATATAGTATCATATGCAAATATCACCTTCATTGCTTATACCTTAAACTCGCATTTAACCTAGTTACATTTACATACCAATTCTTTACACTAACGATACTGACACATTCTAAGCCTCTAGCGGGTGTGGATGACTCTACAAATCAAACAATATAAAAGGTTAAAAAGTATTGTTGAGCTGTGTATTGTGAATTTAGTAATTCTTCTGACAAACATATTGCTACTGAAGGGTTTTTCTTGGTATGGATATGTTGAGTTCCGCTTACTTCTCAATAGGAAGAGATTCTCACCTCAGTGTCGTAACAATACATGTTCCTTCTCCTTCTTTCAATGAGCATATTGGTATAAAATATCTGCTTATAAAGAAGTTTCGTTCAGTTAGTTACCCTTGTCATGGAATATTTTTTTCATCTCATCCTCATGATGACTCTAAGAATCATTCATGCCCCTTGGCTTTTGAAGTGATAGTCAATGCAGTGTTTACCTTCTGGCACGACTGGCTGCTATCTGATCCTTTTATGTTTAGGTCAAAGGACCTGCTTCCCACTTTCCATAGATGTAAGTCTTGCCAAATCTTTGTTTTCTAGAGATACGTCTTGCTGTGTACCTAGTTGATTAATTTGTTTATTTCTGCGTGTTTCCCTGTCAGTGGACATGATTACGTAAAAACTACTCCACGAATATTGACGAGATTCCCACTACATATAGATGTTAGGTTATGGACGACACCATTTGATTTTGGGGATGATGAAATTCCACTTCCGGATTCTAGATCCGGATTTGATTTTTTCATAATTTGAAAGATTACGTCGATAAAAATTCCCGGTTTTCTGACGAAATTGGATTTTCACTAAATTTTATTAATAGATAGATAATATGCCTCGGAAGAATCCATGAAATATTTTAGGGGATATGGATTAAGGTCATAGTCCTGAATCAACATTGCACCTTTGACCATCTACAGTCAGCATTTGAAAATATTATGCGCTGTCCGTAGTTTTTAGTTGAATGTTACTGTGGACTCAACCATCGTAGCCTATGAAAAAGAAGGATTCCGACCGTAGACAAGTAAACTGTTTAAAATATTCAATGTCGGAGGTCTAAAGTCTCTGATTGATCTTGTTTCTTTAATTTTGTTGTGGCCATATATGTATTTGTAGGCTCACTTTCCACAGATGCCAAATCTGCCATAATTTTATTATTCTTCAAATTATATTTCTTCTTGTATATATCTATACACCCCTCACTACCTGCAATTGGATTTATTGATTTTTCGGAATATAAACTAGCCTGATCTGCTTCATGCCAGCATAAGGCCTTCTCTTGTAACATGTGATAACATGAGCAAAAATTTCAGACCTCTGCCAATGAATATGGCCAACATTTACCCAAAGTCTAAGGACATTACACTCCACGTTTCATGTGCTGACTTCACAGTACATGGATCATAATATCGATCGATAAAATTTAATGAGAATTAAATGCTTCAATTAGTTCTGACGTAATATCTAAGGTTTAAAAAAAATAAATACAGATCTAGAATCCGGATCAGGTACCAGATTATCTCAAAAAGTTAAGGAGTTCATCTATAGACTAAGATGTGTCTGTGGTTAGAATTTCGTTAAAACCCGTCGAGTAGTTTTAACGTAATTCTGACCACAGACACGTAGACAAATTAATGAATAGATAAAATGACACGAAAATATCACCTCCCTAGCGGAGGGGACTATTCTATGTCCTTCCCTAGGTTATGTAGTCTCTGTAAATCCATTTTTTTCTCGATCTCGACTAACACTTTGTTATTCACCATTGTCTTATTTTTTTTTACAGTGGAACCTCCTTAAACATCCAGGAAGCTTACATGCTTTCTTACAAATTCAGCAAGACTTTAGCCTTCTCTACGAGGGAAAATACAAAACAAGAAATTTTTGACAAAACCTCACTTCACTTGAAACACTTTTAAAGGGCACAGTTAGGTCATTCACAATCTCGTGGTGAACTTCCCTTAATATACATGAATAATTATAGTGCATACCATCTGGTACAAAATGAACGTTTAAGACATAGCACAGGTGCCATGACTCTTGGCAAAACAGATAACAAAATATGCACATACATCCAGCAAATGACGCAATTAGATTTGTATTGAACAGAGACAATATGATCAATAGAGTAAAGTACTTCACAAGGATTTTATTAGTAGAATTCTGATATAAGTGAAGGTCTTTTAATTATAAATCAATACTTTAGCGACCAAAAACAAATTAAAGATATCCAAGAGCGTAGTGATTTTGGTGGAAGGATTGAACTTATACTGGTAATCTATTCGAGATGACCTTCTTTAAAAGATGTGGAATTAAACACAATTTCTGCTTTGACTACGTTTTGTTTGTATGAAACTTTTTTCAAGATCTGAACAGTTTTCTTCACTCACGTACTATCATCAGTAAGTACTTCTATATGTATAGAGGGGAAACTACTCTCATTCACAAGAAAAGGTCAATTAACAACATTTTGAAAATGGTTTGTTATGTTCTTAATATTCAGCAGCTGATGATGGTGTTCCGCCCAGCCAGGCAGACAATACATATTCAAATTCTCAGGGTACCATTCTAGGCGGTAAATTCTCGTCAGGTGTTGGCGTCTTATGGGCAGAGTTTTTACCTCTATCGTAGGCAATGATATCTCTCAGCTGAAATAATACCAGGTAAATCTATGAGAGACTCAGGTTTCATCCAATTGGCTAAGACTATGCCCATCACGATGAGCACTCGGATAACCTATTCCATAGCTGGTTCTCATTTGGAAAAGTTTGTGATCTAATAATTTACGGGTGAGTGCAAGAGTGCAGTCATCAACTATCTGGCCAATGTTCTGGAGGATTTTATAATTTGTTATCTGGAAATGCAATGACCAATGAGTTTTTGAGAATATTGTCAGATTGTACACTACTTGATGTGTCAAGACAATGTCTTGCTGTGTTCCTGTTCATCATACCAATGAAGATCCCAGTACATCCTTTGACTGGAAGGATAAACTGGAAGACAACTTTTCTGTCCCGAGTTTTGTAGAGGCAGTGCAGGATCATTGTTCATAATAAAGCTCCTTGTTCTTACTGTGGGGTGATGGATGACTAATTCCCTGGCCTATACATTAAGTTTTATGGCTTATTCCTCTTTCAGATACTGACTGTGAAAAGTACTCCTGTAAAAAATCAGGCTATTGTGAGGTTTGGGCTCAGGGGTATTCCCGTCATGTCCCTTTTCTAATGCTCTCCTGGCTTCTTTGTTGACTTCTGTGTTTGCATATCCAATATTTATGAGAACTTGAGTAACATTGTTTAATTCTTGAGTAATTTCCCTAATATGTTGAACATTAGGAAATGGATTGCCTTACGTAGAACATGGGACTGGTCTTGTAGTGGGATGTGTCTTTATTGTGACAATTCATTTCTATAGTAAGGTTGGTTGCCTTTATATACGGAGGCAATAAAACCATTGCCTTTCACCATAACCATGATATCCGGAGAAAAAGGCATCAATTGGTGCTCAGCCTAACTTCAAGACTAAGACCATTTAATTCTTGGCATCAAAAATGGTCACATCTAAGTATCTGATGTACACAGTAGGTTTCTGAACAATGCCTATGATAAAGTTGTCTAAGAAAACTCTTAAATAAAGATGAAACTATGGCAAGGCAGTTTCTCTAGAGGTACAAATAGCCCCTGTGCATATCTTGAGGATGGCGCAGAGAGCTGCCGCGGAGGTGGCAGGAAGTGTTGTTGAGGGAAACATGCTATCCATCACCCAATCAGTAATGCAGTGGTTCAAATGTTTACCTGTATCATACCTCCGCTCAGCAAGCAAATCACACAATTTGTGCGAACTATGAAGGTATGAATTTCACCGTCGATTCGCTGACACCCAAAGTGAATTCATTGAGCAAATCAACAATACTGTAAAATTGCATTAATACTATATCTCCTGAACTTCATGGTGAGTATTACAGCACCAAGAATATGGGAACAGAGTTCTCGAAATTTATTCAATTGATCTGTAATATACTGTCATGGGTAGATAGAATAATATAGAAAAAAATGTTAAAACATGAGAATTTTCTAGTCTTGAGAAACAGAGAGAGGAAGTCCCGCTAGTGTTTACTGGAAACTGTCACCGACGTTAATGGAGATCAAGATATTTATTAGTTGTGCCTAGTTCAGCAGACCTTGGGCATAACGATCGTCTATTCGTAGCAATCCGAGGACCCATAGGACAAGGAGAGCAGTGTTGACGCTGAAGAATATACATTAACGGAAGGTAAACACGTCTCGCTTCAATTATGGCGCCATATGGATCATGATTACGCCAGCACAGCCTTCGTGAAGAAGTTATCAAAGAGGCGTGGTTTTAAGGAAAACCAATAAGGATGAAGAAAGGAGAAAATTTCCTTATATGGAATTGTCCATAGTTAACCCCTCCAATACAGGGGTATATAAACTTCAACGAGAACGAGAGAAGGAGAGAGTACGACAGATAGAACAAGAGTACGAAAGATAGAACGAGAGTTCGAAAAGTAGAACAGGAGAGAGAGAGAGAGGACGAGAGCGAGAACGAGGGAGAACAAGCACAGGGAAGGAGAGAAGACGTAAGGACCAGAATGCAGACGTGACCAGCCTTGTCCGAGATGTCAGAACGAGTTGACCCCTGCCCTGATCACCGACCACGAAACGCCCGGACCTGAAGTATCTACGTTCCTGTCAACCGTCGAGAGCTGCTGTGAAGATGTATTATTTTTTTTTTTATTATTTGTCTACTATCTTGACTGTTCCCCTATTTGCTGGAGTGTAGTTTAATCAGATGATTTTCTTTGTTTAGTTCAGTGCTTCCTAAGTACACAATCAAGAAACATTGACCTTTGACTAGTTGTAAATAAAATTATGTTTTCTTTTGCGAGTTTTCTTTCTATATTTCCTTTTGCTTCAATGTGTGTTGTGGTCGAGAAATCCTCATTTCATTAATCAATTCAAAAGAACCTGGTTTGATCCCCAGGAGGAGCGTAACATATACCCTTATTATTTATTTAAAGAAATAAAATATTCACATTACTATATTTATTATATGAATATAAGAACAGCAGAAACAATACTCATTATTAAGAGAAAAGAGACTTACTATACGAAACTTACCCAAACTAAACCCAACTGAAGCAGTGACCCTATTCAGTTCAACCCATACATAATCCTTTCCACCATATGAAGATCACACATGGTTTAGTATTGTGTGCAGCAAATAAGGTTTGGATAGGTCGTGGTAGGTATTTTCTTGAACTCTATGGTTATGTTGCCACTTTTCTCATAAAATTTCCTTATAATGAATTCACATTTTTTTATTTTCTTTTCATCCGCATAATCGTAGGCTGCATGCTGAATCTAAAATGAACAAAATATAGCAAAAGTCTTTTATTCCCATTATTATCCATCATTCAATAAGAGAAATATATGCGAACTTTATAATGGCTTTTTTTTTCTTATTTTCTTTTTTGTTTTGTTTTTTTACAGCAACCCAGATAGCAACCGAGGAAACTCCATAGGACTACTCGAATATCCGAAATACTCAGCTCATGTTTCAGAGATGTAACACAGTCTATGACTTATACATTGGATACGTGTAAAATCAGCCGTAAACGTGTTCATGTTTACAGTATCATACTCTGTATATTGTCCCTAAAGTGAAATGGCATTCCGGTACGGACACTTGTTCTGATGAAACGCTGGACAAACAGATAGCATGCAAAAGCAAGCAGAGAACTTATGTCGAGCTGGATTTAGAACCATTAGAGATCGCTGATATGAAGATTAATTTCAAAGCTAATATCTATCTTTGCAGTTACATGGGCTTCTGAGAGTGGAAAATTAAATATAAATAATTAATAGCGAAATTTCCTCTTCCAGACGGATTGTCACATTGACAGACAAACATCGTATAAATTGAATGAATATAAACTATTTCTACTACTACTACTACTACTACTACTACTACTACTAATAATAATAATAATAATAATAATAATAATAATAATAATAATAATAATGAATGCATATCTGCTCATTCAATGTTATTCGGTAATTTTCGCTCTAAACTACGCTCCTGTTTATTATTATTATTTTATTATTATTATTATTATTATTATTATTATTATTATTATTATTATTATTATTATAGTTGAAGGGATATTATCCTTATTAGTAGTACTAGAAGTAGTTTACATTCATGAAATTTTTTAGGTTGTCTGTCTGTCATTGTGTCTATCCGTCTGTAGGAGATGATAAAGATGATGATGATGATGATTATTATTATTATTATTATTATTATTATTATTATTATTATTATTATTATTATTATTATTATTATTATTATATAAGTTACAACCCTATTTGGAGAAGCAGTATGCTATAAGCCTATGAGTTCCTTCCTTTTATTGTTTACTTATAACAAATGATGTTGGTGTCAATAACCTTCGATGACAGGATACCAAAAAAACTCAAAATCAATCGTGTGTCACACGAGCGTACATAGTAACGATATTTCTCTTTTTTGTATTTATTATGCTTTGTATCTTCGCTCTCCCCTTGCACTGACAGCAACTTGTATTAACATGTGTGCCTATTTCATTGTTAACTGTTAACAGAACCGGTTGCCGGTTTGACAAGAAATAGCATGTTTGTATTTTGTGACCTTCTTACCGGGACCTAGTGTGTATATAAACTTTATGTGTCGTAATAATTTTGTGACCTTCTTATCGGGACCTAGTGTGTATATAAACTTTATGTGTCGTAATAAAATAACTCAGCTGCATTCAATTCATCTCGCCTTTCAGTCACAACTTACTCTTGGCCTGTCATATTGGTGAACCTGGAGTGTGTCTCGCTCCTCCCACCTACCCCCCCTCTCCACTGTTACTATGGAGGACTCTACGGAAGTTGGCGCCACCCCATTCAAACTTTCGTTGTTCGCCAGCGGAGAGGCCATTTGCTTGGTTTCAGCGCCCAGAACTCCAGTTTCACATCAATGGTATGACTCACTCAACCACCAAAGCAGATTATGTTCTCGCGGCTATACCCGAGGACACCTTCCCAGAAATCTCCGACTGGCTTTGTGAACAAGGAGACACCCCAATAGTGTATGAAGCCCTCAAAACATATCTTCTGCAGCAGTACTCGCCGTCGCCATCCACCCGTAGAGCAAAGCTTTTCAGCTCTCTCAACAACCGTTGGGGGACCAAAGGGCTTCGCTCTCCCTCAGGGAACTGACCTGTAACGCTCGCCTGCAACCTACCACAGACTGCTCTCCTCGTGAGGTGAACCTACTTCATGCCCTCTGGGTACGCCGTTTACCCGAACCTGTACGCGCTGCCATAACCGATGTCGATACTTCACCCATAAAGGACTTGATAACCAAAGCCGACGCCCTTATGGCCAGCCACTTAACGACCATCAAGACCTCTATCAATGCCTCCACTCCTGACGAAGAGGATACCTATTCAATGTCAACCAAAGCTGGCGTGAATGCCGTAGGACACACACGCCTACCCCGTGAAATGCCGGGGTGGCGACAAAGCCACCCATCACCCACCACTCACTCGCGCCCCAACCAACAACTTTTACAGCAACTAACTGCCACCCAATGGCAGCAGTTTTGCTACTAGCACTCCAGATTTGGGGCTCCCACGAAGAAATGTGCCAAGGATTGTCAGTGGCCAGAAACGTGTAAGTAGGCCATCGCTTGTGGCGGCGGCCTCCCATAATTCTAATCTTTTCTTTTAACATGATGCAGGAACGGGCGTGTGATTATTAGTAGACACGGGTGCTTGTCATTCTCTTTTGCCAAAGGCACTCTTCAGGACACGACGTAGTCTGTCTAAGACTGCAGACGTCCGCCTGGTAGCTGCCAACGGATCTGCGGTACCCACCTACGGTTACAAGAACCTCACATTATCGTTTGTAAACGGCAATTTTAATTAGAACTTCCTAGTTGCTGACGTCACATTGCCAATTTTCGGTGCGGAATTCCTCTCTCATTTCCACCTTTTGGTTGATGTCGCCCACCGTCGATTGGTCAACGCAGATTCGTACTTGTCGACACCTCTTCAACCCACCCCTTCTAGCCTCGCTCCTCACAGCAGCGCACCCACGGAGGCCTACAACCACCTCCTCACGTCGTACCCGGAAGTTTTCCGTCCAGAACTTCGCCAAACGCCCACGGTTCCTTCCAAACACGGTATTTATCACCGTATAAAGATGACAGGACCCACAGTCTTTGCCTAATTCAGACATCTGGCGCCGGATCGATTGGCAGCCGTCAAAAAGATGTTCGCAGAAATGGAAGAAATGGGCCTTTGCCAAAAGGCCTCTAGCCCATGGTCATCACCCTAACACATCGTCCTAAAGAAAGACCGCTCCCTCTGTCCATGGCGCCTGAACATGCAAACAGAAACGGTTCACTACCCCCTTCCAAACATCGACGACGTGACCTCCTACCTGCACAAAACGAAGGTTTTCTCCACACTCAACCTCCTGAAGGGGTATTAACAGGTGCCTATGAACCCAGAAGACATCCCCAAGACTGCAATCACCACTCCCTTTGGTACATACACCTTCAATTACTCCTTTTTTTGGTCTTTGTAATGCTGGCCACTTTTCAACGTCACATGGATGGCATCTTAGGGGACCTCCCCTTCTGTGTATGTTAGGTAAACGAAATACTTGTGTTCTCTTCACCAAAAGAGGAACACCTCCGTCACCTATGCATTGTGCTCGACCACCTACAACAAAACGGCCTTGTAGCCCGGCACAACAAGTGTACCTTTGGCGCCAACAAAGTGTCATTCTTAGGGCACCATATTCCTCCTGGTGTAATCCATCCCCTCCCTGAGAAGGTAGCAGCCGTTCAGAGCTTCCCCGCGCCCTCGACCGTCAAAGCACCGCAGGAATTCTTGGGCATGATCAACTTTTATCATCGTTTTCTGCCAGCCATTGCCCCCACTCTTGCTCCCTTCTACACCTCCCTCAGCGCCAAGCCAAAAGACTTAAAGTGCGGTCCCTTGAAGAAGTGGCCTTCGGCAACACAAAGAATGCCCTATCAACCGCTGCTGCTCTCACTTTTCCCGTCCCACATGCCCCTCTCCTCTCCACCGAGGCCAGCGACATCGCTATTGGTGTAGTACTCGAACAGGTGGTCAACAGCTTGCCCCGCCCATTGGTCTTCTTCAGCAAAATACTGTCCAAGACAGAATCGGGTTATTCTACCTTCGATCGCGAATTGATTGCGGTGCACTTGGCTGTCCGTCACTTTCGCCATTTCTTAGAAGGTACGCCCTTCGTCATTCGCACAAATCACATGCCTCTATTGCACGCCTTCACTCGACAGTCTGACACCTGGTCTGCCCGTCAACGCCGCTATCTTTCCGCTGTGGCTGAATACAATTGCACCCTTCAACACGTCCCACACAACCAAAAGCGAAAAATAACGTAATGAGGAGAGTAAATATGGAAATAAATAAGTCGGATGAAAACTAATGAATCAAAATTAGAATGAAATATCCCAAGACCCGTACTAAATTTGAAATACATATGTCATATGAAAATTATGAAGAAATATTCATGTTAACCTCTTCAACATATAAACATTCCCTACATGTTGGATCTTCTGAAATTAACTTATTCAACAGTGTGATTAAGAAGTTCAGTCGGCAATCTAATCATAGATTGAGTGTAACTTAGAGAATGTTGTACAGTATTGAGCCTATGATGAAGGTAAGACTGCGAGAGCTAGTTGCATACCCATTATTACAGGATGGAACAATCTAGGAAAATCCAAATCCGGATGATGGTCATAATTATGAAATATCTCAAGTAACATACAGAA
>NC_090725.1:151995794-152000794 GCF_036898095.1 Palaemon carinicauda
GACCCAAATAACAAACCTTTGCCTTTCCAAATTCACACTTGGCTAAATTAATAACCAACCCAGCCGACCTAAGGGCCTCAAACACCCTACGCAACCGCACCATATGCGTACTCCAGTCATTACTGTATACTACCAAATCATCGATATAAATTTTGGTTCCCTTCAAACAACAAATGACCGTATTCATAAGCCGCTGAAAAGTACACGCGGCATTCTTCATCCCAAAGGGCATATCCTTAAATTCATATAACCCAAAAGGAGTTACGAATGCCGAAATTTCGTGGGCTCGATCAGATAAAGGAACCTGCCAATAACCCTTCAATAAATCCAATTTCGTAATATACTTGGCAGACCCTATCTGATCGAAACAGTTATCAATACGCGGTAGTCCACACACAGGCGGAACTTCCCATCAGCTTTGCCCACAAGAACAACAGGGGAACTCCAAGGACTAACGGAGGGCTGAATGAGGTCGTGTTCTAACACATATCTAATTTCTTTCTCAACTAAATCCCTCTTTACCGGATTTAACCGGTAAGGACTTTGTTTAACAGGAGAAGCACTACCTACATCTACGTCATGACAAAGAAAACTAGTTCTACCAAGAGTCTCTCGGAATAAATCTGAAAAAGAATATATTAAATTGGACATATCCTTTCTTTGATGAGGATCTACATGCTTCAAACCTACCTCTACCATTCCTAAATTCTGTACATTACTAAACAGTGCATCGGAGGAAACCTGATTCAATAAATCCTCCGAATCCTGAGGAGGCATTTCTACAGATACAGCTACCGGCTTGGGTACAACTTTTGAGGGAACATCGTTCTTACCATGATAGGCTTTCAACCTGTTTATGTGGAAAATCCTACACTTTCTGCTTGAACCGGGAACTTCAATCTCATAGTTCACCTCAGACAACTTCCTCAAAACTTTCCATGGACCCTTATATCTAGGTTCAAGAAAATTGTCAGGGTTCATACTCAAAACTTACACCATTTCCCCCGGTTCAAACGAACGGGCTTTAGAATTTCTGTCATAAACAGCCTTCATTCTATCTTGCGCAATACCTAAATTATCCCTTGCAAACTTCCAGGCGCTAACCATGCGTTTCCTTAAATCATCCACAAATTCTCCTACCTTTATTCCCCCCCTTCGATTGGCACCAAATGCTTCACAAAAAATGTCCAAAAGACCACGGACTTTGTGACCAAAAATTAGGTCGAAGGGGGCTACACCGGTGGAGGCATTGGGATGATTCCTAATTGCAAACATGGCTAGCGGAAGTTCCTTGTCCCACTCACTGCCATAACAATTTTTCTTTAATATAGATTTAAAAGTTTGGTGGAACCTCTCCACCACACCCTGACTCTCTGGATGGTAGAGAACACCCGTAATGTGCCGAATGGCCAGTTCAGCACATTTACCCCAAAACATTTTACTCGTGAAGTTAGTTCCACAATCAGTCTGTATAACCCGTGGTAGACCGCATCGGGAAAAAATTTCAATTAGTTTTTCAGAAACTGCTTTAGAGGTTATTTTCCTCTGAGGGCAAGCTTCGGGAAATCTAGAGGCTCTATCCATAATTGTTAAAATTTACTCAAAACCCGTTTTTTCTTAGGTAAAGGACCTACCACATCTACTACCAATTCCGAAAAAGGCTCTCCTATAGCAGGAATAGGATTTAAGGGGGCCTTCGGAATAATCTGGTTGGGTTTTCCTATTACCTGACAAACTTCACACACTTTCACAAAATGTTTTACTGATAATTTCATCCCAGGCCACCAACAATACTGGGCCAATTAATGGAAAGTTTTCCATACCCCAAAATGACCTGAGAAGAAATTATCGTGAGCGAGACTAACTACTGATTCCTGAAATTGAGAAGGGACTACCATTTGTTCGATCCGAGAAGTCTTACTTGGATCATCAGACGCAGGTCTACTAAATCGATACAATATATTATTGATCAACCCAAACCGGGGCCTAGTCAGGTCATTAATATCCCCTAACTCAAAATTAAATTCCGCTTTCTGGGCCTTAATGAAAACTGAACGGTCCCAGTCAGGTTTCAAATCATTAATAACAATAGGATTAATCAATTCATCTACTGACCCGGGTCTTTCTACATCTACCTCTAAACTAATCTGTAACAAATCATCATCCTTATCTAATTCAGCTGCTCTGGCCGAGGCACGGGTCGTTATAGAAACAGGATAAGCCTCGACCGACAAAATGGGAAATAACTCACAACCTTCCCTGTTAAGCGTGTCATTTCCCAAAATGCCGTCAATACCATGGATAGGGAGATTATCCACAACGGCCAACTCAGAAACCCCATCACATCCTTGGAAAGATAACCTAACCTCCACCAATGGGGCAGAGACAACAGTGTTCGGGAACCCTCCTAGAACAACATAATTACCTGAATACACTTTCAAACCAGGTAAAGAGGTATCTAACACCAGAGACCGAGCTGAGCCCGTGTCTCTTAAAAAATTCACATTGATGTGGCCTGATTCAAGGATTATTTTACCTGGCCATATATATTTGTCAAAATTCAGTCATGCATTCTTAGGACTAGCGGAGGGATTATTACTACTGTTTACGCTACTGCTAACTATGGGCGATTTTTCACCCTTATCACAAACATCAGAACTGGTGGAAATCAATGATACGGGATTCTGCCCATTTCTTTCCAGGTACCTCCTACGGGCATAGCACTGGTTCTGGAAGTGTCCTGGTTTGTTACACCAGAAGCAAGTTCTTTGACGTCCAGAACCCGGGTTATTGTACCTATTAGGAGTATTGGACATGGGCATACCTCTATTACAAAAACTATTTTGAGGAGGAGGCCCTCCAGATATGCCCCCTTTATTACCACCTGAAAAAGAATTGGCATTATTTTTAGACATAGGCGAGGAAGGTTCTACTCTATTTACATTATTAGATATCCGAGAAGATGGATCAGTCCTACTCGGATAACTAAAGCTACTGGCCCCCGAACGATGAGTCAACACATATTCATCGGCCAATTGGGCGGCGTTACTTACTTTCACTACCTTAACCTCCTCAAGATGAACTCGTAACTCCTTGCTACACGCCTTCTTGAACTCTTCAAGAAGCAACATTTCCATCAACGACGCAAACGACACTACCTGAAGACTCTTTATCCAGTCGTCGAACTGGTTCTCCTTAACCCGTGCAAATTCTACAAATGACTGGGAAGGGTGTTTGTTGTCATTTTTGAATTTTAAACAGTAGGCCTCAGGTACCAAATCATATGCCTTAAGGACCAGTGCTTTGACTTTCTGGTAGTCCCTAGCAACTCCCTCCTCCAAGGCATTATACACCTGGATTGCCTTGCCCACCAACCTGCATTGGATCAATACAGTCCACATTTCCGAGGGCCGAGACAATCGGGTAGCAACTCGCTCAAATGCCTTGAAGAACTCAGGGACGCTCTTTTCGTCGAACACTGGCACCAACTTCAAGGCGGCACCCAAATTAAACCTGTCATTGTAATTAGCCTTGGGGGAACTGATCATATTCGTCCCCTGCAACCTACCCATCTGCAATTTAATATTAGCCATCTCTAACTCGTGACGACTTGCCCTCTCGTTCTCCTCAAATTCTAATTTCTTTAACTCAATCCGTTTGCTAATTAATTTAAATTCTACTTCCTCCTTGGATTCTCCCAACACAGGAACCGACACTAGAGGTTCCTCAGGCCTAGGATAAATGGTTTTGGTGGAACCACTACCTTTGTGTATATCGGAGGGACCTTAAAAAATAATACCTGTGCGGGGAGGATCATCAAATAACGTTAGTCCCGCTTTCATGCTCACAGGTTCATCCTCTGAATAGGCCTCAAAAATACTACCTTCCCCTTTACTATCATCTCAACTTCCTTCAAGCAAATTTTCGGCCTCCGCTAAATCGTGAGAAATCCTATCACGAATGGCCAAAAGGACTTCTTTCTTAGAGCCCGCAGGCTTCAGAGGTAGATCTAACCATTGCGCACATACTACTAAATGCTTTCTACTTAACACCGGCAAATGCTTAATACAGTCGACCGAACCTAAAAATTCGGCCGGATCAAATACAAAATCCTCCATAGTGATAAATATATCAGGGGAGAAAGGTAATATAATATAATCACTACAAAAATATTGAAAAATAAACTCAGAGACGTTCAACTGACCAAAACACTGAGCACACCTAAGAACAATCCTGTCACGGTTGCCAGTTTTGTTACAACCCCTGTGAGGCGTAACTAAAGTTCTTTCAATGATTGTTGTCAGTAGTAATGTAACTCAGGGTTAAAGGTCAGCAGAAACAAAACACTCAATAAACTTTACAATATTTAATACTTAAATCTAATAAATATACAAGTCAACCTTGTCTGACATTGCAAATACCACAACCAGACAATCAAAAATAACAATTACACATAAACCTGAATCACACAGGATTCCCTATAATTAATGAGCTAAGGCTCAAACAAAGATATAGTAAAAATAAATAATTAACCTAATAGGATCCTTAAACTTAGCTGGCCAGACCAGACATTAACCTTTAATTAAATAGTAGACTAAAAAAAGTCTTAGCTACTAAGCACATGAAAATAATGATAATAATTTCCTTATTATAAAACAATACCGCAAATCTGCCTTTAACTAATTTCACCGGGATAACCGTACCTATGGTTACCACGACAAAGGAAATATGAAGCAAGATATACACATGAATACACTAACCTAAATACAAAAAATAAATACAAGGCTCCTCACTTCTTAGTAAGAATAAATGAGGGGAGAGGCACAACTTAAGACGTCATCCTCTCTTCCTTCCAATAAGTAGGGCAGGCACAGTATGCCAGGTCCAATAATCCTCTAACAAGCAAACAGAGATAATCTGCCTTACCTGGCAACGGCCTCCCTACGGGCCACCTCACGAGCTAGCGAGCTCCCAACATCGCTGCAGCTGCAATAGGTAGC
>NC_090725.1:152005794-152028294 GCF_036898095.1 Palaemon carinicauda
CGGAAGATTTATTTCTACTGTTTTAATCTTTAATATGATATTTCTAGAAATCATCTGTTGTTTAAATAGAAATGTTTCCGAACCAAGCGTTTAAGGCTGGTTTCACACGAGCAGTTTGAAACCATGCGGTTTAGAAATGAATGTAGCTCAGGGAGACCCTTCACACGCTGCGGAAGTTAACCATGCTGTAGAATACGCGGATGCTAAACCATCTGGTATGCTAAGAAGTTTATGGCTCCCTTCAGGTACAAGTAGTTCATCTGTTGCAGAATATACGTTACCTTTCTGCTGCTATTTTTCAGTGATAAATATGAATTATCCTATTATTATTATTATTATTATTATTATTATTATTATTATTATTATTATTATTATTATTATTATTATTATACACTGTACTAAAGTTAACTAAACGTAATAAGAACATTATTATACAATCGATTGTTTTCTTTTTACTTATTTGTTACGTAGGATAAACTCTCAATAGAGAGAGAGAGAGAGAGAGAGAGAGAGAGAGAGAGAGAGAGAGAGAGAGAGAGAGAGAGAGAGAGAGAGGATCGATCAATGTTTTGCAATGATACCATCATGTTAAAAGAAATGAGTTTGGTTGTTCTTTAAATATTATTATTATTATTATTATTATTATTATTATTATTATTATTATTATTATTATTATTATTATTATTTGTTTCTTTTTAGCACCTTGTTTATTATGCAGTATATACAAGACCATTTTCTTCTTCACGTCCTCCATCTCGAACAAACACCGACAGGCTAAGTATTCTGTTCCCTGATGAAGACGAAACGCACCGGAAACAACCTTATGCGTGACGACATGATCTTTTACATGCGTGACTGTGCCACACGGTTTCAAACCGCTCGTGTGGTTAGAGTTACCTCCGATCGAGAGATGTTTTTGAAAACATTTTTACAGTTTGGTACGATGCACATTTGTACCGTTGGTTCAAACATCTTTATTTAATGGGTGTTCCCACTTCGTATATACCAGGCGAACCCTCCATATCAACAGCAGCAACTTTTATTTTATTTTATTTATTTATTTATTTATTCATCTATTTATTTATTTATTTATTTATTTTTTTTTTCTTTTTGCTCCCACGAGACATTGCAATTCCACATCCTTATAGAGAATTGGTTCAATGGTCAAACATTTCCAAAATCATTGGCAACCCTGCCATGGTCATCGCTTCACATACTTATTCTAGATAGTTATATTAATCTGCAAATTATATTCTTCCACCAGTAATATTTATATTTAATATTTCATATTCCTTGTTCCCATTGGTCCTCTTAACTTATATCTTTCTTAAATTTACTCTTAACTCTCTCCGATTAGAAACACTTTTTAAACCTCTTTGCCCTTATATAAAGTTTATTATAACTGTCAAGAATCATATAGTATCATATGCAAATATCACCTTCATTGGTTATACCTTATACTCGCATTTAACCTAGTTACATTTACATACCAATTCTTTACACTAGCGATACTGACACATTCTAAGCCTCTAGCGGGTGTGGATGACTCTACAAATCAAACAACATAAAAGGTTAAAAAGTTTTGTTGAGCTGTGTATTGTGAATTCAGTAATTCTTCTGGCAAACATATTGCTACTGTAGGGTTTTTCTTGGTATGGATATGTTGAGTTCTGCTTACTTCTCAATGGGAAGAGATTCTCACTTAAGTGTCGTTACAATACATGTTCCTTCTCCTTCTTTCAATGAGCATATGGGTATAAAATATCTGCCTATAAAGAAGTTTCGTTTAGTTAGTTACCCTTGTCATGGAATATTTTTTCATCTCATCCTCATGATGACTCTAAGAATCATTCATGCCTCTTGACTTTTGAAGTGATAGTCAATGCAGTGTTTACCTTTTGTGCCACTGGCTGCTAAAAAAAAAAAAAAAAAAAAAAAAAAAAAACATATGACATCTGATCCTTTTATGCTTAGGTCAAAGGATCTGCTTCCCACTTTCCATAGATGTAAGTCTTGCCAAATCTTTGTTTTCTAGAGATACGTCTTGCTGTGTACCTAGTTGATTATTTTGTTTATTTCTGCGTGTTTCACTGTCAGTGGACATGATTATGTACAAACTACTCCACGAATATTGACGAGATTCCCACCACATATAGATGTTAGGTTATGGACGAAACCATTTGATTTTGGGGATGATGAAATTCCATTTCCGGATTCTAGATCCGGATTTGAATTTTTCCTAATTTTAAAGATTACGTCGATAAAAATTCCCGGTTTTCCGATGAAATTGGATTTTCACTAAATTTTATTAATAGATAGATAATATGCCTCGGAAGACTCCATGAAATGTTTTATGGGATACGGAATAAAGGTCATAATCCTGAATCAACATTGCACCTTTGACCATCTACAGTCAGCATTTGAAAATATTATGCGCTGTCCGTAGTTTTTAGTTGAATGTTACTGTGGACTCAACCATCGTAGCCTATGAAAAAGAAGGATTCCGACCGTAGACAAGTAAACTGTTTGAAATATTCAATGTCGGAGGTCTAAAGTCTCTGATTGATCTTGTTTCTTTAATTTTGTTGTGGCCATATATGCATTTGTAGGCTCACTTTCCACAGATGCCAAATCTGCCATAATTCTATTATTCTTCAAATTATATTTCTTCTTGTATATATCTATACACCCCTCAGTACCTGCAATTGGATTTATTGATTTTCGGAATATAAACTAGCCTGCTCTGCTTCATGCCGGCATAAGGCCTTCTCTTGTAACATGTGATAACATGAGCAAAGATTTCAGACCTCTGCCAATGAATATGGCCAACATTTACCTAAAGTCTAAGGACATTACACTCTACGTTTCATGTGCTGACTGCACAGTACATGGATCATAATATCGATAGATAAAATTTAATGAGAATTAAATGCTTCAATTAGTTCTGACGTAATATCTAAGGTTTAAAAAAAAATAAATACAGATCTAGAATCCGGATCAGGTACCAGATTATCTCAAAAAGTTAAGGAGTTCATCGATAGACTAAGATGTGTCTGTGGTTAGAATTTCGTTAAAACCCGTCGAGTAGTTTTAACGTAATTCTGACCATAGACACGTAGACAAATTAATAAATAGATAAACTGACTCGAAAATATCACCTCCCTAGCGGAGGGGACTATTTTATGTCCTTCCCTAGGTTATGTAATCTCTGTAAATCCATTTTTTTCTCCATCTCGACTAACACTTTGTTATTCACCATTGTCTTATTTTTTTTTTTTACAGTGGAACCTCCTTAAACATCCAGGAAGCTTACATGCTTCCTTACAAATTCAGCAAGACTTCAGCCTTCTCTACGAGGGAAAATACAAAACGAGAAATTTTTGACAAAACCTCACTTCATTTGAAACACTTTTAAAGGACACAGTTAGGTCATTCACAATCTCGCGGTGAACTTCCCTTACTATACATGAATAATTATAGTGCATAACATCTGGTACAAAATGAACGTTTAAAACATAGCACAGGTGCCATGACTCTTGGCAAAACAGATATCAAAATATGCACATACATCCAGCAAATGACGCAATTAGATTTGTATTGAACAGAGACAATATGATGAATGGGGTAGAATACTTCACATGGATTGTATTAGTAGAATTCTAATATAAGTGAAGTTCTTTTAATTATGAATCAATACATTTAGCGACCAAAAACAAATTAAAGATATCCAAGAGCGTAGTAATTTTAGTGGAAGGATTGAACTTATACTGGTAATCTATTCGAGATGACCTTCTTTAAAAGATGTGGAATTAAACACAATAGCTGCTTTGACTACGTTTTGTTTGTATGAAACTTTTTTCAAGATCTGAACAATTTTCTTCACTCACGTACTATCATCAGTAAGTACTTCTATATGTATAGAGGGGAAACTACTCTCATTCACAAGAAAAGGTCAATTAACAACATTTTGAAAATGGTTCGTTATGTTCTTAATATTCAGCTGCTGATGATGGTGTTCCGCCCAGCCAGGCAGACAATACATATCCAAATTCTCAGGGTACCATTCTAGGCGGTAAATTCTCGTCAGGTGTTGGTGTCTTATGGGCAGAGTTTTTACCTCTATCGTAGGCAATGATATCTCTCAGCTGAAATAATACCAGGTAAATCTATGAGAGACTCAGGTTTCATCCAATTGGCTAAGACTATGCCCATCACGATGAGCACTCGGATAACCTATTCCATAGCTGGTTCTCATTTGGAAAATTTGTGATCTAATAATTTACGGGTGAGTGCAAGAGTGCAGTCATCAACTATCTGGCCAATGTTCTGGAGGATTTTATAATTTGTTATCTGGAAATGCAATGACCAATGACTTTTTGAGAATATTGTCAGATTGTACACTACTTGATGTGTCAAGACAATGTCTTGCTGTGTTCCTATTCATCATACCAATGAAGATCCCAGTACATCCTTTGACTGGAAGGATAAACTGGAAGACAACTTTTCTGTCCCGAGTTTTGTAGAGGCAGTGCAGGATCAGTGTTCATAATAAAGCTCCTTGTTCTTACTGTGGGGTGATGGATGACTAATTCCCTGGCCTATACATTAAGTTTTATGGCTTATTCATCTTTCAGATACTAACTGTGAAAAGTACTACTGTAAAAAATCAGGCTATTGTGAGGTTTGGGCTCAGGGGTATTCCCGTCATGTCCCTTTTCTAATGCTCTCCTGGCTTCTATGTTGACTTCTGTGTTTGCATATCCAATATTTATGAGAACTTGAGTAACATTGTTTAATTCTTGAGTAATTTCCCTAATATGTTGAACATTAGGAAATGGATTGCCTTACGTAGAACGTGGGACTGGTCTTGTAGTGGGATGTGTCTTTATTGTGACAATTCATTTCAATAGTAAGGTTGGTTGGCTTTATATACGGAGGCAATAAAACCATTGCCTTTCACATTAACCATGATATCCGGAGAAAAAGGCATCAATTGGTGCTCAGCCTAACTTCAAGACTAAGACCATTTAATTCTTGGCGTCAAAAAAGGTCACATCTAAGTATCTGATGTACACAGTAGGTTTCTGAACAATGCCTATGATAAAGTTGTCTAAGAAAACTCTTAAATAAAGATGAAACTATGGCAAGGCAGTTTCTCTAGAGGTACAAATAGCCCCTGTGCATATCTTGAGGAGGGCGCAGAGAGCTGCTGCGGAGGTGGCAGGATGAGTTGTTGAGGGAAACATGCTATCCATCACCCAATCAGTAATGCAGTGGTTCAAATGTTTACCTGTATCATACCTCCGCTCAGCAAGCAAATCACACAATTTGGGCGAACTATGAAGGTATGAATTTCACCGTCGATTCGCTGACACCCAAAGTGAATTCATTGACCAAATCAACAATACTGTAAAATTGCATTAATACTATATCTCCTGACCTTCATAATGAGTATTACAGCACCAAGAATATGGGAACAGAGTTCTCGAAATTTATTCAATTGATCTGTAATATACTGTCATGGGTAGATAGAATAATATAGAAAAAAATGTTAAAACATGAGAATTTTCTATTCTTGAGAAACAGAGAGAGGAAGTCCCGCTAGTGTTTACTGGAAACTGTCACCGACGTTAATGGAGATCAAGATATTTATTAGTTTTGCCTAGTTCAGCAGACCTTGGGCATAACGATCGTCTGTTCGTAGCAATCCGAGGACCCATAGGACAAGGAGAGCAGTGTTGACGCCGAAGAATATACATTAACGGAAGGTAAACACGTCTCGCTTCAATTATAGCGCCATATGGATCATGATTACGCCAGCACAGCCTTCGTGAAGAAGTTATCAAAGTGGCGTGGTTTTAAGGAAAACCAATAAGGATGAAGAAAGGAGAAAATTTCCTTATATGGAATTGTCCATAGTTAACCCCTCCCATACAGGGGTATATAAACGTCAACGAGAACGAGAGAAGGAGAGAGTACGACAGATAGAACAAGAGTACGAAAGATAGAACGAGAGTTCGAAAAGTAGAACGGGAGAGAGAGAGAGAGAGGACGAGAGCGAGAACAAGGGAGAACAAGCACAGGGAAGGAGAGAAGATGTAAGGACCAGTATGCAGACGTGACCAGCCATGTCCGAGATGTCAGAACGAGTTGACCCCTACCCTGATCACCGACCACGAAACGCCCGGACCTGAAGTATCTACGTTCCTGTCAGCCGTCGAGAGCTGCTGTGAAGATGTATTATTTTTTTTTTATTATTTGTCTACTATCTTGACTGTTCCCCTATTTGCTGGAGTGTAGTTTAATCAGATGATTTTCTTTGTTTAGTTCAGTGCTTCCTAAGTACACAATCAAGAAACATTGACCTTTGACTAGTTGTAAATAAAATTATGTTTTCTTTTGCGAGTTTTCTTTCTATATTTCCTTTTGCTTCAATGTGTGTTGTGGTCGAGAAAGCCTCATTTCATTAATCAATTCAAAAGAACCTGGTTCGATCCCCAGGAGGATCGTAACATATTGCCTTATTATTTATTTAAAGAAATAAAATATTCACATTACTATATTTATTATATGAATATAAGAACAGCAGAAACAATACTCATTGTTAAGAGAAAAGAGATTTACTATACGAAACTTACCCAAACTAAACCCAACTGAAGCAGTGACCCTATTCAGTTCAACCCATACATAATCCTTTCCACCATATGAAGATCACATATGGTTTAGTATTGTGTGCAGCAAATAAGGTTTGGATAGGTCGTGGTAGGTATTTTCTTGAACTCTATGGTTATGTTGCCACTTTTCTCATAAAATTTCCTTATAATGAATTCACATTTTTTTATTTTCTTTTCATCCGCATAATCGTAGGCTGCATGCTGAATCTAAAATGAACAAAATATAGCAAAAGTCTTTTATTCCCATTATTATCCATCATCCAATAATAGAAATATATGCGAACTTTATAATGGCTTTTTTTTATTTTTCTTTTTTTTTTTTTTTTTTTTTTTACACAACCCAGATAGCAACCGAGGAAACTCCATAGGACTACTCGAATATCCGAAATACTCAGCTCATGTTTCAGAGATGTAACACAGTCTATGACTTATACATTGGATACGTGTTAAATCTGCCGTAAACGTGTTCATGTTTACAGTATCATACTCTGTATATTGTCCCTAAAGTGAAATGGCATTCCGGTACGGACACTTGTTCTGATGAAACGCTGGACAAACAGATCGCATGCAAAAGCAAGCAGAGAACTTATGTCGAGCTGGATTTAGAACCATTAGAGATCGCTGATACGAAGATTAATTTCAAAGCTAATATCTATCTTTGCAGTTACATGGGCTTCTGAGAGTGGAAAATTAATTATAAATAATTAATAGCGAAATTTCCTCTTCCAGACGGATTGTCACATTGACAGACAAACATCGTATAAATTGAATGAATATAAACTATTTCTACTACTACTACTACTACTACTACTACTACTACTACTACTACTACTACTACTACTAATAATAATAATAATAATAATAATAATAATAATAATGAATGCACATCTGCTCATTCAATGTTATTCGGTAATTTTCGCTCTAAACTACGCTCTTGTTTATTATTATTATTATTATTATTATTATTATTATTATTATTATTATTATTATTATTATTATAGTTGAAGGGATATTATCCTTATTAGTAGTACTAGAAGTAGTTTACATTCATTAAAATTTTACGTTGTCTTTCTGTCATTGTGTCTATCCGTCTGTAGGAGAAGATGATGATGATGATGAATATTATTATTATTATTATTATTATTATTATTATTATTATTATTATTATTATTATTATTATTATTATTATTATTATTATTATTATATAAGTTACAACCCTATTTGGAGAAGCAGTATGCTATAAGCCTATGAGTTCCTTCCTTTTATTGTTTACTTATAACAAATGATGTTGGTGTCAATAACCTTCGATGACAGGATACCAAAAAAACTCAAAATCAATCGTGTGTCACACGAGCGTACATAGTAACGATATTTCTCTTTTTTTGTATATATTATGCTTTGTATCTTCGCTCTCCCCTTGCACTGACAGCAACTTGTATTAACATGTGTGCCTATATCATTGTTAACTGTTAACAGAACCAGTTGCCGGTTTGACAAGAAATAGCATGTTTGTATTTTGTGACCTTCTTACCGGGACCTAGTGTGTATATAAACTTTATGTGTCATAATAAAGTAACTCAGCTGCATTCAATTCATCTCGCCTTTCAGTCACAACATACTCTTGGCCTGTCACATTGGTGAACCTGGAGTGTGTCTCGCTCCTCCCCCCCCCCCCCCCCTCCACTGTTACTATGGAGGACTCTATGGAAGTTGGCGCCACCCCATTCAAACTTTCGTTGTTCGCCAGCGGAGAGGCCATTTGCCTGGTTTCAGCGCCCAGAACTCCAGTTTCACATCAATGGTATGACTCACTGAACCACCAAAGCAGATTATGTTCTCGCGGCTATACCCGAGGACACCTTCCCAGAAATCTCCGACTGGCTTTGTGATGAAGGAGACACCGCAATAGTGTATGAAGCCCTCAAAACATATCTTCTGCAACAGTACTCGCCGTCGCCATCCACCCGTAGAGCAAAGCTATTCAGCTCTCTCAACAACCGTTGGGGACCAAAGGGCTTCGCTCTCCCTCAGGGAAATGACCTGTAACGCTCGCCTGCAACCTACCACAGACTGCTCTCCTCGTGAGGTGAACCTACTTCATGCCCTCTGGGTACGCCGTTTACCCGAACCTGTACGCGCTGCCATAACCGATGTCGATACTTTACCCATAAAGGACTTGATAACCAAAGCCAACGCCCTTATGGACAGCCACTTAACGACCTTCAAGACCTCTATCAACGCCTCCACTCCTGACGAAGAGGATACCTATTCAATGTCAACCAAAGCTGGCGTGAATGCCGTAGGACACACACGCCTACCCCGTGACATGCCGGGGTGGCGACAAAGCCACCCATCACCCAACACTCACTCGCGCCCTAACCAACAACTTCTACAGCAACTAACTGCCACCCAATGGCAGCAGTTTTGCTACTAGCACTCCAGATTTGGGGCTCCCACGAAGAAATGTGCCAAGGATTGTCAGTGGCCAGAAACGTGTAAGTAGGCCATCGCTCGTGGCGGCGGCCTCCCATAATTCTAATCTTTTCTTTTAACATGATGCAGGAACGGGCATGTGATTATTAGTAGACACGGGTGCTTGTCATTCTCTTTTGCCAAGGGCACTCTTCAGGACACGACGTAGTCTGTCTAAGACTGCAGACGTCCGCCTGGTAGCTGCCAACGGATCTGCGGTACCCACCTACGGTTACAAGAACCTCACATTAGCGTTTGTAAACGGCAATTTTAATTAGAACTTCCTAGTTGCTGACGTCACATTGCCAATTTTCGGTGCGGAATTCCTCTCTCATTTCCACCTTTTGGTTGATGTCGCCCACCGACGATTGGTCAACGCAGATTCGTACTTGTCGACACCTCTTCAACCCACCCCTTCTAGCCTCGCTCCCCACATCAGCGCACCCACGGAGGCCTAGAACCACCTCCTCACGTCGTACCCGGAAGTTTTCCGTCCAGAACTTCGCCAAACGCCCACGGTTCCTTCCAAACACGGTATTTATCACCGTATAAAGATGACAGGACCCACAGTCTTTGCCTAATTCAGACATCTGGCGCCGGATCGATTGGCAGCCGCCAAAAAGATGTTTGACGAAATGGAAGAAATGGGCCTTTGCCAAAAGGCCTCTAGCCCATGGTCATCACTCTAACACATTGTCCTGAAGAAAGACCGCTCCCTCTGTCCATGGCGCCTGAACATGCAAACAGAACCGGTTCTCTACCCCCTTCCAAACATCGACGACGTGACCTCCTACCTGCACAAAACGAAGGTTTTCTCCACACTCAACCTCCTGAAGGGGTATTAACAGGTGCCTATGAACCCAGAAGACATCCCCAAGACTGCAATCACCACTCCCTTCGGTACATACACCTTCAATTACTCCTTTTTTTGGTCTTCGTAATGCTGGCCACTTTTCAACGTCACATGGATGGCATCTTAGGGGACCTCCCCTTCTGTGTATGTTAGGTAAACGAAATACTTGTGTTCTCTTCACCAAAAGAGGAACATCTCCGTCACCTATGCATCGTGCTCGACCACCTACAACAAAACGGCCTTGTGGCCCGGCAAAACAAGTGTACCTTTGGCGCCAACAAAGTGTCATTCTTAGGGCACCATATTCCTCCTGATGTAATCCATCCCCTCCCTGAGAAGGTAGCAGCCGTTCAGAGCTTCCCCGCGCCCTCAACCGTCAAAGCACCGCAGGAATTCTCGGGCATGATCAACTTTTATCACCGTTTTCTGCCAGCCATTGCCCCCACTCATGCTCCCCTCTACACCTCCTCAGCGCCAAGCCAAAAGACTTGAAGTGCGGTCCCTTGAAGAAATGGCCTTCGGCAACACAAAGAATGCCCTATCAACCGCTACTGCTCTCACTTTTCCCATCCCACATGCCCCTCTCCTCTCCACCGAGGCCAGCGACATCGCTATTGGTGTAGTACTCGAACAGGTGGTCAACAGAATGCCCCGCCCATTGGTCTTCTTCAGCAGAATACTGTCAAGACAGAATCGGGTTATTTTACCTTCGATCGCGAATTGATTGCGGTGCACTTGGCTGTCCGTCACTTTCGCCATTTCTTAGAAGGTACGCCCTTCGTCATTCGCACAGACCACATGCCTCTATTGCACGCCTTTACTCGACAGTCTGACACCTGGGCCGCCCGTCAACGCCGCCATCTTTCCGCTGTGGCTGAATACGATTGCACACTTCAACACGCCCCACACAACCAAAAGCGAAAAATAACTTAATGAGGAGAGTAAATATGGAAATAAATAAGTCGGATGAAAACTAATGAATCAAAATTAGAATGAAATATCCCAAGACCCGTACTAAATTTGAAATATATATGTCATATGAAAATTATGAAGAAATATTCATGTTAACCTCTTCAACATATAAACATTCCCTACATGTTGGATCTTCTGAAATTAACTTATTCAACAGAGTGATTAAAAAGTTCAGTCAGCAATCTAATCATAGATTGAGTGTAACTTAGAGAATGTTGTACAGTATTGAGCCTATGATGAAGGTAAGACTGCGAGAGCTAGTTGCATACCCATTATTACAGGATGGAACAATCTAGGAAAATCCAAATCCGGATGATGGTCATAATTATGAAATATCTCAAGTAACATACAGAACTAACCTAACTTGGGTGGTTAAAACTAGTATTCAAATCAGAAAGGAAAATAGAAAAAAATAGACCACAATATCTTGAGTTAAAAAATGAGATGAGAATTAGCAGTTTAAGACTAGACAGGAGAACAATAATCGAAACAATGTAGAATTAACGAATTACAACATTCCTTCAGAATGCAATGCTCAACTAAAAACCGAAAAGGTTAACATCAAAAGCAAATTTTTTTTCTTTTTTTGCACAATTTGAAGAAACAAGCTGACCCAATGTGTTTCTCAAAAGTAAATACGCAATCAGCAATGACATTTAAAATTTCAAGGATGTATACAGTTTATGAAACCTCAATACAGAGATCTGGTTGCTAAGGAACCAGTCATCGACCTACTTACAATCATATTTTCAGCTTTGTTAGGGATTATCTTCATGACTCATATTATGCACAATACACTAATTTAATGTAGATATATACTAAGGGACTCAACAACCTGAGTTCTAAAATCAGGAGATAGAATTGATACAAAGAAATGACCGCCATCTGCATAATTATAATACTAACCTTTATCTAGGCCATACCATTTATCTTTCCATACACATACACCGAATACTCTGACCTAGTCATCTGATTCTCCGCTATCCTCATACACTTGACGGCAATGAGATTAAAAAATAAAGAAAAATTCTGCGCTGTATTCCTTTTACCAAGTCTAGAGACTTTTCCTGTGGTAAGCAGCTCTTCTAAGAGAATGATACTCCTAAATCAAACCAATGTACTTCAGTCTTGGGTAGTGCTTCAGCCTCTGTACCATGGACTTCCACTGTCTTGCGGTAGAGTTCGTTTGCTGGAACGGTACCCTTGCGCGCACTATTCTCTCTTATTTGATTCCTCTTTTTTTCAAGCTTTTATAGTTTGTATATGAAAGATATAATCTAATGTAGTTACAATTTTTTTTAATATTTTGTTTTAATTCCTTATTACTTTTCTTTTAGTTTATTTAACTTCTTATTTCCTTTCCTCTCTGGGCTAATTTCCTCTTTGGAAGCACTTTGGTTTATAGCGTTCTGTTTTTACAACTAGGGTTGTAGCTTACTTTGTAATAATAATAATAATAATAATAATAATAATAATAATAATAATAATAATAATAAGGGAAAGTATTGGGGCTAGTGCGGTGCCGAAGTCAACTAATATAACATTTCTGCTATCTCTTTGGTACCAATCAAAAACAATTCTGCAATCAATTGCTTAAAAATTCATTAATGATGTTGAGAAAATACCCACTAACTCCCAATAGTTCAAATTTGAAAACTATGAAAAATATATTACCTTTAGTATACCTATTTATACACTACCAAATGACGTTCAAAAACTTCGGCTAACATGGGAGTTATGGAAATTTTAGCAGTAATCGACAGGGCTAGAAATATCACAAACACTATTTCATATTGCACTAACATTATTAATTTTAAAACAAGTGTAAATGAAACCACTTTATGCTCACTTCCAAAAAATGTGAGAGAACCTAGGAGCTATGAAATCTTTAAAAAAAAAAAAAAAAAAAAAAAAAAAAAAATCAGGTCTACATCGAGGTCCATTAGGAATGTTTTAATTTCATAGGACCGGAAAGCTTAACACATTTGTTTAGCCTCATGGAAACAATGGTGAGAGAGATCAAGTTTCTCATTTGTCAGACAAAGTATTGCTTTTTATCTTGGATTTTGAGTGGCAGAGCCATCTAGTTTAAGTAGAGGAGGAACTTTTAGGTATACACCAGAGTACAAATTTAAGGATACCCCACAACAATTGCTCCTTTTTTTTTTTTTTTTTTTGTAACAGAATAAACTATCGATGCAACAGTTTTTAGCTGAATATAGTTATTCCAAGTAAAATCTGATATGTTATTCTTCCAAATATGATAGGTCTCTTACTGCTCAAAATAAGAACGTCAATTACATAATTCAATATCGGTTTGTCTTTTACTCGTTATTGTAACACACAAAAAAATATTATAAATGCTATTCATCCGCATCAACTGAGGGAAGACTCAATCTATTTGTTATTTTTAACAGCATTTTGTTACAGATAAATGATATAAGCAATGCTCAACAAGCCACTATCTTCATCCCCCTTTTTGAGGGCCTCTTATTGCTTATGTCGATGTTTATGGTCGATCATATTGTATATTTTTTACGCTTAAACTTTTCAGAAACTCTAGAGTGTAAGTTATAATTTTGGCATTTTACTTGAATTCTTTGCTTTCCTGAAAGGAAAGAAAACCTCGAACGAAAATTTGTGTAAGGACCTCCAGATTCTGGAAGAGAATGCTGAAGTGACTATTGATGATTGGAGGAGCATTTGATTGCAAATAGAAAAATAAAGAGAGTTCATGCAAAATCAAAAAGAGAGCAGGAGATCATTCCAACTGAAATGGGGGTATTTATGATTTATTTTTCAGTGACATTTATGAATATATATATATATATATATATATACATAATATACATATATATATATATATATATAAATTTTTTATACACAAACACACACACACACACACACACACATATATATATATATATATATGTAAATTTTTTATACACACACACACACACACATATATATATATATATATATATGTGTATATTTATATATATATATATATATATATGTGTGTGTGTGTGTGTGTGTAAATATGCAGGATATATATATATATATATATATATATATATATATATATTCTGTATACATACATATATACATATATATTATATATATATATCTATAGAAAGTTATATATATATATATATATATACGCACACACATATACATACATACATATATATATATATATACGTATATATATATATGAACAGTATATATATAAATATATATATATATATATATATATATTTATTTATATATATATATATATATATATACGTACAAACACACACACACACACATATATATATATATATATATATTTGGGCTCAAGCCATGTCGTCCTGATGGAAGTTCCTATAGGGTAGCTTCCTAGGGTATATTACAACTACGGCGATATTCCCAGAGAATTTACCTTAAGGTACCAGAATTCTAACTCCTGGAGCGAGTATCCCTCGTGAAAGGGATATCGCGACATATCAGAGGACGTATTCTAGACACGTCACATGGCAATCTACGACCTGAACAGAGATTCGTCTCGTAGGAGGGAGATTGACGAGATACGAATTCGGGAAAGAAAAAGGGGAGCCGCTCCCAAGGCTTCCCTATCCCCCGATTCGTATGCGTGCCTGGCGCCAATCCTGGCGCCATCTGTATTCCTTTTTGCGTAGCTTAACAACTCGGTGTTTTTTCCTGTTTTTCTCGCAAATCTTGGATTTATTCAGCTTTTCATGGCTTCTTCGTCTTCGTTGACCTCGAATAAGTTGAGTATAGTGTCTGTTATGTATAAATGTAGGCTCTTGGTAAAATTTTGAGTGATTAATAGGATTAATCTTTGATACAAGAGCCGTAGCCTACCAGAGGTGTCCTGGACACTGTCACTCGCTAGGTATAAATTAGTTAGTCAGAGTGACATTCCTGGTTGTTTTGCTTAATAAAATTTAGCTATTTAGCTTTACATAGGATTTCCTTTCGTGCTTAGTATTATTTGGCGAAGTATTCGCCATTCTGGCCTACGCTAGGCCATGTAGCCTAGTCGTTTGGTCCTAGTACTTAATGCATGATTATGGTTTTTCCGAGTGTAATTAAAATTTTATTGAAGCTTTAGGCTATATTTTATACATTTTAGACTGTGTGGAATATTTCCAAGATTGTATACGTGAGAGTTTCGGTGAATTAGGTAATCGATTCTCTTGGTGCCTAGGCTAATTGCTTATGGAGCCTTAGTATACTTTATTATACTCCCCGGTTGCTTTCTTTTCTTCGGAGAAGGTATGCAATCCCTTTCCCTCTGTTTAAGCCTTGGGCTTATCCCTAAGTGGTTTTTTCCGAATTTATTTTCGATAAAACTATACTAGGGTGTTACTGTACCTTCCTGTTCCAGCAGAGTCTGGTTCAAAGAGGGACAGAACAACAGAGTTTTTAGTCTGAGTCCGTGTTGTTTGGCTTGGGGCAGAGTCTCCCTCGCTGACCTAACACTTACAAAGGGAGCTGAGCTCCCTTAGGTCACTGTCGAAGGTTTCTGTAGTTATGATTCCTTCTTGTGTGATCGACCAGACTAAGTCCTGTTGCTGTTCTCGGGGAGGATAAATCTTCCCTTGGGAGTTGCAACGCCTTCCTTGCTTTGGTGCTCTGGAAGGTGGCAGGTATTATACTACTGCGCTGGCCCTTTCCCTTAGATCTCCCTTAGGCTAAGACAGAGTTCTTGGCTGCGGGTGATCTGTCACTAAAGCAAGGTTGGCAGGACCCTCTTGTCCCTTCCCCCTCTATCTCCGTAATGGCCTAGCCATTACTGTACTGTACCTTGCCGGCCGGCAGAGCTGGCCGGCAGGGGTATTACTGTACCATATGTCATTCTACTTCTGGACCTAGTATAGGTTGGGATATGGATTGACTAAGCCCATTGCCGGCCGGCAGAGACGCTGGACGGCAAGGGTCTTATGTTTTCGAGTGCTGCCCGGACCTCTCTTGGTCCCTCATCCATGCCTGCCGGCAGAGCCGGACGGCATTGGTCAAGGAAGCCTGAATTAAGTTTCTCCCCTTCCTTATATGCACTCTTTCGGTTGCCGGGCTTGGGGGGTTGTGTACACTCTTATCCCGGCATCCATTCTATTTTCTTCTAGTGCTGTACCTGTCCCGGCAGCCGGGCAGGTGTAGTCTTCTGGTTCTTTTGCTGCCGGCTGGCATCGGTCTTGTACCTTTGCCGGCCGGCTTATGTCAGTCCTTGTCTGCCGGTCACCAAGAGTGTGGCCGGCAGCTGGGTACTACCTTGTGTAGTTGCTGGCCGGCAATCATTGCCGGCCAACACTGGCTGTTGCTGGCCGGCAGCTGCTGCCGCCGGCACAGGCATTTGAACCAGAGGGCTGCCGCCCTATAGCTGTTAAGTAGTATACTTTAAAGCTAATTGTGGTGTGTGCCGGCCGGCAAAGGCAGGCCGGCACACATCCTCCTATACTGTACTAGTATTCTTCTGTATAGCATATACAGTAAGAAGAAAACTATAGTAAAAGTTTAGGTACAGCACTGTATCTTCTAACACTATTGTGTTTTCTTACACAGCCCTTTGCTGTTGCCCTCAGACAGGAAGCAGAGTTCTTCCCCGTCTATTATCCAGGATTTTTAAAATCATTGCCTAGGTGTGAGCTCCACCTGTTTCCTCTGGAAACCTTGCATTGGTTACTCTAGTAGAGATAAACCATTTTTGATTTTATTATCTGGAAGGCTGCAACAATGGGTTGTGAAGGAAACACAAGTGTGTGTCTTTCATTTATGAATTGTTATGCTATACTATGCATATCCAGTGATACATAGTTCACTTGATACTCATGGAAATTTCTTCTCTTTACAGGAGGACCCTCCGAAGTGCGGAAATGTTTTCTGCAATGTCCGCAGCAAGAACCTCTGCGGACATGAGTGTTGTAGGAGACACGCAGCATGCGCTGTCTCCAAGGATGATCTCCAGTATTGGGACCCTCAGGTATGTACTGTATGCACTAACCTGATTACTGAGGCTTTTGATTCCCCTAGAACGGCGGAATCAAGGGATATAGCTAGGGAAAAGCTTCGTACTTGGGTAAGGGGCTTCAAGAAGAACACCTCTGGCCCTTATCTTCCAAGTGAGAAGATGAGGGCGTATCTTTTTCCCCAGGCATCAGCTGAGGCAGTGATTCCCCAGCCTCAAGAGGAGATCCTTCAAGATCAAGTCCAGGTGGACGAGGAAGTCGCAGATGCGATGCAAGACATCCAGTTGTGTGACAGGATGTCTGACCTGGACGATCGTTTGGAAGAAGACCTCCTGGCAGAAGGTCAGGATCAAGTTCAAACCCCGGATGTCGTAGAGGATGAGGTCGACGAGGTGTCGGCTACTCCGGTTCAGATGCCGGAGCCTATCCCCTCAACATCGGCTGGCCTCCCAGTAGAACTGGGACAGGCCCTCTCTTCGATTGTTGGAATGATCCAACAAATGCAGAAGGAGAATCAGGAGAAGGCGGCTGCAATGGAACTGCGTATGCAGTCCCTGGCAGAATCACATGGGCCCCGGAAAAGGCTCAATGTGAAAGACCTTCCCATATGCTCAGATGCTAACCCATGGAGGTATGCTGAGCACATGCCGTTGACGACTGGAAAGATCGTCATTTCGGATAAGCTGGGTTCAGTTCCCCTAGAGGAGGTAGAATTCTGGCCCAGCAAGGCATCATATCCGGACTGCTATGTCCGGCTGAGAAAAGAACCAGCTTCAAGGGAGGAGACAGAGCCGAAGGAGGTCATTGTTATGGACCACGCTAAGGCTCAAGCCCTACTTTCATCCTCGATGAAAGAGAGGGGCTTCTCGAATTCGAAGGTAGCTGCATTGAGCAAGAAGCTCCCTTCGTTTGTGTCCTCTCCTGATAGAGCCTTCCCCTTTTTACAGAAAGGGTTTGCGGCTGTCCTAAAGGCAGTCGAGGCCGGCAAGCCTTGCCCCTCCCTGGAGGAGTGTAAACCCTTGTCGCTGGCTCTACCTATGGACCACAAAGACTGGAAGGATGTCCATCTGACATTCTCAGTGGGAAAGTTGGAGGCTGATATTGCCGGACGGCAATTCGGCGAGGACCTCCCCAAGCTGTCCGAATCTCTTTTACGAAGAGAGTTCGAGACAAAAGAAAGACTGGCTGCCTCAATGTCTCATCAGACTACTCTCGAGACGATGGCAAGTGACCCCAAGGTCCATGAAATGTTCATGGTAGTGGCTAAGTCTCACTTAGCCACAGTGACGAAGGACCTTTATAGCTTCGTCAAGGCAAGGAGAGCTTGCAGGGAGTTCGTGTTCACCGGGGCTTCGGTGAGACACGAGCCAAGGAAGTTAATCTCCTCCAACATTTGGGGAAAAGACCTTTTCCCTACCGATGTGGTCAAAGAGGTTGTTGATAAGGCCGCCGTGGAGAATAGAAATCTTCTCCAGAAGTGGGGCCTGGCTATCAAAAGAAAATCTTCCCCGGATGAGGGTCCTCAACCAAAGAGGAAGAATATGAAGACTAGGCTACCATCTCGGCCAGCCAAGCCTTATAGACAGCAACAGCAACTGCAATTGCCTTTGCCTCCAGTGCCCCAGATGGTGGCACAAACCCCGACTGCCTTTCAGTGGGTACCCCAGGCGGTGCCAGGTCAGTCAACCACATTCGCCCCAACGTTCGAAGGACAGTCTTCTTCCTTTCGTGCAAAACCTAGAGGAGCAGCCAGAGGCTCGTCTAGGCGCCCCTCAAGGGGAAGGGGATTCAGAGGTGGTCGTGGTCAGGGAGGCAAGACCTCAGGACGGCAGTCCAAGTGAAATGATACCGGTAGGAGGGAGACTGATGAAATTTTGGGATCGCTGGACCTTCGATCCCTGGGCCCAAAGCCTACTCAAGAATGGACTGGGTTGGAGCTGGTACAGCACTCCACCCCCATGCCTTCGGTTTTTCCAACACTCCACCCCCATTTTGGAGGAGTACGTTCAAGAACTGTTGGAGAAAAATGTGATCCGAAAGGTGAAGTCCATCAAATTCCAAGGGAGGCTGTTTTGTGTTCCCAAGAAAGACTCGGAAAAGCTCAGAGTCATTCTGGACTTGTCACCACTCAACAAGTTCATAGTGAATTGCAAATTCAAGATGCTAACACTGCAACACATAAGGACCTTACTGCCCAAGAGGGCATACTCAGTCTCTATAGACTTGTCAGACGCCTATTGGCACATTCCAATCAGCCGTCGACTCTCCCCCTACCTAGGGTTCAGGCTACAACGGAAACTGTACGCCTTCAGAGCCATGCCATTCGGGCTAAACATAGCCCCAAGGATTTTCACGAAGCTTGCGAGCGCAGCTCTCAAACAATTACGCCTAAAGGGAATTCAGGTAGTAGCCTACCTGGACGACTGGCTGGTGTGGGCAGCATCCGAGACCGAATGCTTGCAAGCTTCCAGTCAGGTGATCCAGTTCCTAGAGTACCTAGGCTTCAAGATCAACAAGAAAAAGTCTCGACTTTCTCCATCCCAAAAGTTCCAGTGGCTGGGAATCCACTGGGACCTTTTGTCACACAGTTTCTCCATCCCAATGAAGAAAAGGAAGGAGATAGCGGGCTCTGTCAAGAGACTTCTAGATTCCGAAAGGATATCAAGACGCGAACAGGAGAGGGTACTAGGCTCTCTCCAGTTTGCTTCAGTGACAGACCCAGTGCTAAGAGCACAGCTAAAGGATGCAACCGGAGTTTGGAGAAGGTATGCATCAAACGCGCGAAGAGACCTGAGAAGACCAGTGCCGCCTCGGCTACGTACTCTTCTCAGACCTTGGTCCCAAGCCAGACATCTAAAGAAGTCTGTTCTTCTTCAGCCACCACCCCCGTCGTTGACGATTCACTCAGACGCCTCAAAGGAGGGATGGGGAGGTCACTCTCATCGGAAAAAAGTCCAGGGGACTTGGTCCAAGCTATTCAGGACCTTTCATATAAACTTTCTAGAAGCTATGGCAGTGCTCCTTACCTTAAAGAAAGTCTCCCCGCGTCACTCGATCCACATAAGATTGGTGACAGACAGCGAGGTGGTTGTGAGATGCTTGAATCGACAAGGGTCGAGGTCACCACCTCTCAACCAAGTGATGTTAGCCATTTTCCGATTGGCGGAAAAGAAGAAGTGGTACCTGTCGGCAGTTCACCTTCAAGGAGTCCGCAATGTGACAGCGGACGCTCTATCCAGGTTCACACCGATAGAGTCGGAATGGTCCTTAGACGCAGGATCATTTTCCTTCATTCTGAATCAAGTCCCAGAACTGCAAATAGACCTCTTTGCGACGAAAGACAACAAGAAGTTGCCCCTGTACGTGTCCCCGTACGAGGACCCCTTAGCGGAAGCAGTGGACGCAATGTCCCTCGACTGGAACAGATGGTCCAGGATTTATCTGTTCCCTCCTCACAACCTTCTGTTGAGGGTCCTCAACAAACTGAGATCCTTCAAGGGGGGTAGCGGCAATAGTGGCCCACAAGTGGGCGAACAGCATGTGGTTCCCCTTGGCGTTGGAACTACAGATGAAGTTCGTGCCGCTACCACATCCAGTTCTGACCCAGCGAGTCCAGAAGTCGACTGTCTGCGCTTCATTACAGAAAACCCAGACCCTGCAGCTCATGATTTTCTCGCCCTAGCGGTGAGAAAGCGCTTCGGGATTTCGAAAGCCAGCATAGACTTCCTAGAGGAATACAAGTGCAAATCGACTAGAAGGCAATATGAGTCATCTTGGAGAAAATGGGTGGCCTTTGTAAAGGCAAAGAATCCGCAGGAGATCTCAACAGATTTCTGCTTATCTTTCTTCATCACCTCCATGGCCAAGGATTGGCAGCTAACACGATTTCAGTGTGTAAATCGGCTTTGATGAGACCCATTTTATTTGCCTTCCAGATCGACCTAGGTAACGAGATCTTTAATAAAGTTCCGAAAGCCTGCGCTAGGCTCAGACCTTCAGCACCTCCAAAGCCCATCTCATGGTCTTTAGACAAAGTTCTTCATTTCGCCTCCTTGTTGAGCAATGAAGAATGTGCGTTAAAGGATTTGACGCAAAAAGTTATTTTCCTATTTGCACTCGCGTCCGGGGCCAGGGTTAGTGAGATCGTAGCCCTCTCGAGAGAGGCAGGTCGTGTTCAGTTCCTGGATGGGGGGGAGCTGAACCTGTTTCCGGATCCTACGTTTCTCGCCAAGAATGAGTTACCCACCAATAGGTGGGGTCCCTGGAGAATCTGTCCTCTGAAAGAAGATGCATCTCTATGTCCAGTAGAATGCCTAAAGGTCTATCTTCGTAGAACTTCAGACTTCAAGGGTAGTCAACTATTCAGGGGAGAAACATCAGGCTCAAATTTATCTCTGAATCAACTCAGAGCGAAAATGACATATTTTATTCGCAGAGCGGATCCTGACAGTACACCCGCAGGTCACGATCCGAGGAAAGTTGCCTCATCCCTAAATTTCTTTAATTGTATGGATTTTGAACATCTCCGTTCATACACGGGCTGGAAGTCTTCCAGGGTGTTCTTTCGCCACTATGCGAAGCAAGTAGAGGAACTTAAGAGATCTGTGGTAGCAGTGGGTCGTGTAGTTAACCCTACTGTTTAACTCTGCGAGGAACAGTGGTCTTAATTGGGACGATTAAGTCCAGGGTGAGTGTGTAGGTACATACTGTACTACAAACTAAATGAGGGCACCAAGTGCCCATATAGACTGTTCCTTCCTTCAAAGGTGAACCTTGCATAAGTTCAGACATGTGTGCCAAGCGTTTCTAACGCTAATGTGATTGATTTGTAATACAGATTTTTTATGACTTGATACCTTGGTATCTCATTAAAGTGGTGTTTAATGGTTTTTCTTTCAGATAAACAAGTTCTGTTTACTATCATACTTATGCTTAAAGTTTTGGGTTACCCTCTTTATATAAATATATATATTTGTTGTTAACCTGTCTGTTTATTATCTGTCAATAAACTTGTTCTTGAGAACCTTGCGTCTCTTTCACCTGTGTCAATTTATTGGTATAATTGAGCATTTTAATTCTATGTATCTTATCTGGGATAATTCTGATAGAATTGTTCTGTTTTGCAAGCTATGTTGCATTGGTTTATGTAAGTCCCCTAATGGGAGGACTCCGTCCCATAAAGGGACGAGGGCGGTTTTATTAGTTTCTTCCTATGCGGATATAAACCTTTGTCCAATACAAGTATTGTGCGGATGACTGGTCAATATATTGACGCAGTGGTTCTATACAAACTATGCTTTACTTAATATAGGGCGAGACCACTATATTAGCTTGCCTGGTATTCATACATAGATATATGTACTCTTCGAGACTTTCCAGAGTCTAGTAGGACTCTTCCCTGTAGGGGGCAGGAAGCTCTAACATAGTTTATAGTTAGTTGAAAAGATGTATAACGGTAACATCTTAGGTCTCTAGGTCTAGTCGACCGGGAATAAATATCTCCGGGGAGTACGGCACGTTCTGAGAATCCACAGATACAGTAATGCTCTGGTACACT
>NC_090725.1:152040794-152050794 GCF_036898095.1 Palaemon carinicauda
TCTACTGATTCAACTACCCGATTAGGAAGATCATTCCACAACTTGGTAACAGCTGAAATAAAACTTCTAGAATACTGTGTAGTATTGAGCCTCGTGATGGAGAAGGCCTGGCTATTAGAATTAACTGCCTGCCTAGTATTACGAACAGGATAGAATTGTCCAGGGAGATCTGACTGTAACGGATGGTCAGAGTTATGAAAAATCTTATGCAACATGCATAATGAACTAATTGAACGACGGTGCCAAAGATTATTATCTAGATAAGGAATAAGAAATTTAATAGACCGTAAGTTTCTGTCTAAAAAATTAAGATGAAAATCAGGAGCTGAAGACCAGACGGGAGAACAATACTCAAAACAAGGTAGAATAAAATAATTAAAACACTTCTTCAGAATAGATTGATCACCGAAAATCTTGTAAGACTTTCTCAATAAGCCAATTTTTTGGTGCTATTGAAGAAGACACAGACCTAATGTGTTTCTCAAAAGTAAATTTGCTGTTGAGAATCACACCTAAAATTTTAAGTCATACAAATTTAAAGAAACATTATCAATACTGAGATCAGGGTGTTGAGGACCCACCGTCCTTGACCTACTTACAATCATACTTTGCGTTTTGTTAGAATTCAACTTCATACCCCATAATTTGCACCATGCACTAATTTTAGCTAAATCTCTATTAAGGGAATAAAATTGAACATCTTGAAAAATCGGTAGCTTAGGCAACTTCATCACGTTTGAAGGGTTCAAAAACGCATCTGAGGCCCAATAGTACCGGTCAAAAGTCCATTCGAGATTTTTTAAAGAAAATAAATTCATAATTAATGTGGCGTTGGCTTCTTTTATTCGGTAATGGAACTTAAGGGCTGAAATCATAGTTTTTTTCGCTCTCTTTTTTTTTTAATATGCACAATTATACATTCCACTTAACATCAACAAAACAAATTCTTCACTGAGACTTATTTACACTTCAAAAGTAGAGATTTTAAAAATATTACTACTCCGATGTGTACTGCCAAAGTTATCCTTATGAATTATTGCTCTTGATTTTTATTGAATATATGTCGAAAACACTTTAGGTTCGTTTCTTTTAGCTATCCTGATACCAAAAAAGGTTGCCTTCAATCTTGTTGTTCGTAAGTTAGCCACAAGTCTTTCTTCCCTTTGGTTTAATAACTGTAAAGTACTGTGTGATAAAAACAATAAATAAATACACTCCATCAACGAAAGACAATGAAAACCCTACGCTAGGAAAAAGACAAAAAACAATGAAAGTTAGATGACAAAGATTATATATTGGCAGCTAGACGTAACATGATAAAGTTTGATAAACTATTCTATTACGTACAGCTAAGAGTAATCACTGATCACACCTTTTTTTTTTTTTTTTTTTTTTTTTTTTTTTTTTTTTTTTTTTTTTTTTTTTTTTAGATTGAAATAAATCCAACAAGCATGAGAGGCTGTTAATGATTGGGGACCAAATGCTAGCACAAAGTTTAACTTATTTATTAACATACGTAAAATTTATTAGGCATCTAACTATTCTGTCACAAGTTTTAGATAGCTAGGCTTAGACATTTTGAAATCCTAGATAGGCGATTATTCATTCGATAGTAGAGCAATTTTACAGTCACACATAATCGATTAGACAATCCGGCTTAATAGTACAGTAGCACTATAAAGTATTGCATCAGTTCCCTCAGTATTTCAAACATGGATACAGTATTTGCCTATATTTAGCAACCAGTATCTGTTAACTATTCACATCCACCTGCGCCCAAACCAAGGCCTAGTGTGGTAGGGCAGACGCACAAGCCACAGATACCCAAGCTATATATTATTTTCATAATAACAAAGTCTAAAGGATCTCTGCTCTTTTATTGGTTATGCCAGTTTTTTAAACTAAGAACGTTTTTTTTTCTGATGCTGCCGAACCCTAAACTAGTTTTGGTGGTCTGGAAAACGTTCTTATTCTATCAATTACAATTGGCGCAGTAGGCCTCTAATAGAGTGAAAACAAAACTATTCATAACCATTTTTTTCGTTATAGTAAACAAAACATAAAGAAATGAATAGTAACCTACTGTTCTTTCCTAGTCCGTGAAAAGGTATCATACAATTATTGTTATACATTCTCCTACTAGGCTTGTGTATGCTATTACATTTTGCTAACCAATGATATTTACTTTCACACCTATTATGCAATTATAATCACAAATAATAGAAAGAAGTTAAGAATCTATCTAATATTAGTCTCCTGTTATCAATCATGACATCAGTCGTTGAGGGATAACTGAAGCAAATCATTTTGTGGTAAGTTGGATCGGTAAGATTACCCATCGGTGAACAGTGACGCTTCTCAGGTGATATTTGTCAATGACCCATTTGATCTTGTGAATTTAAAAGACTGTGAGTATGGCGAATGGACAGGCAATGGAATCATTAACAATGTCTACATGGAGAGGAACTTTGAATATCTTTAACCTCGAGAATTCAAGAGTCCCTTAAAATCCTCAAAACAAGATCAGGCTTAAATAATCCTTTATGAAAGAATTTTGACAGCATGTTCATTGAAATCAAATGTGCTGTATCATACTGATGATGTTAGGAGTTCAAGATCCTGAATGTCTTCATACAGAAGCTGACGTAATTATTTTTTACCTTTATTCAAAGTTGAGAGTGGAATGTTTAACTGGTCCAATAATAATAGATGCTGATGACAAGGACATTGTAATGTTTATGGCCTATGTTTCATAACGTGTTGATGGTACCCTTAGCATAAAAAGGCAAAAAGGCCAATTTGTTCCCTCCCAAACATTTTGTCGTGAGGTTATTGTTCCTGTTATCATTTCTTTTCACATCTGCAGAGGATCAGAAGCAGCTGCAGCTACAAGATATTTTGGTCATGGAAAGAGGATTGTATATGACAACATGGTGAAATCAAGATAAGCCAGGCAGTTTCTACAAACTCTTAGGTCAAGACTTCCAGTGCCCCAGTACACTAAGCACCATACAATTTGTGTATAATGACAAAGTCAGGTAAACTCTAGAAGCCCGTAGCTGAAAGCAAAAATGATGAAAAGTAAGATAACACTTTGGATCTGTCCAACCTGAGATTAATCAAGCAAACTTTTGCATGTTTGTTTTGAAGAACTTTTATCAATCATTACTTGATGGTTCCTCACTAGACCATTCACATGCCATGAATATAGGCACCGAAACATTAACAGATTCTGATTCATATGGTTCAGTCACTGATGAACTTGATGGCTTTGACTCTTTTGAATATTATAGTTCCATTTTATGCTGGTACTCTTTTTTGAGGACATATATTTATCTTATACATTTCAGATGCTCACATATAAATCATTCATTTGCTGTTAGATATTTCAGTATATGCATGTAGGAAATTCTGCTGATTTTCATTAATGTTTTAATATTTCTACCTTTTTTGTATGGAATTTCATTTAATCTTGCTCACACAATTATATGCATCTATAAAATGACAATTAACATATCAATGGCAGTCATATTAGATTTTATTACTTTATAAATGATGAATGAAATAATTTTCAAGAAATGTTCCACATGCAGCACACAACGCCAACCGTCTGTCTTGGCTTGCCCAGCACACTGAAGGGGATCAGAGTCCACTGCCTGAAGGTCCGCCTCCAGGAGTTGGAAGAACCTTTATCTGCAGGAGTGCCACCCTTAGTCAGCTGCAGTTGACCAACCTCCCCACTTTCGGGAGGGTTTCCATACAATAGCAGCAGGTGTCGGACAACTTTGCCGTTCGCAGGAAAGACAGCCTTTACCTGAGTTTTCATTCCATTGGGGTTACCACAAGGGGGTATTAAATACTTCTAGGCCTCACTTTATCTCTTTGGACACAGCCTTTTGTAGGTAGACGATGATGGGATATCACTGCAGGCAGGTCACGCCCCTCCCCGTCATATCCAAAGGACAAGCAAAGCACTCGGAACTTTTCAAGCCTATATTTTTTTGAAAATTGTGTCTAATGTTTGCAACTCTGCTCTGCTTGTGTGACAGCACAGAGCAATAAACCAGACCTCCTCTTCCTTAGAGGAAAGGAAGACTGCTCGACTATCTCCGTTGAGAGAAAAGATAAGCTGGAGAGTTTTTCTCAAAAGCACGATATTTCAGAGATACTCTGATACTAGTCTTGTTGATAAATCTTGTTCAGTGTAGCACCCCAATCACCTATGGAGTTTGGAGTTGGGCATGTGAGTTTCTTTGCCTGACAGGGGTCTGCATGGTCCCTCAACTCCGTGTCTTGCTCACCATGCCAGGTGTGCAATTCCTTACTTGCCAGCACAACAAGTTCTAGCTTCATACAAAAGTCAATCGAGCACTACCTCAGTAGTTGGCTCTCCTGCATGCTACGCGCAAGTGACGAGAAAACAGGTACAGATAGATCCTACTTTACCTCTACACACAGACACAGATGTGCTTGCTAGTAATCCTAGCCAACACTCTCCTTGTCATAAATGGGGGCCACGATTTCACTCTTAGGGGAATACTTCTTATTATTTCCTATCCAAGCTTACTATACTCTGGTAGGTGAGGTAAGGGCAGGTGTGCATCATCGTCAAATTGACTACACTCACTTGCCTAGGTTAGCATACTAAGGAGAAGGGCAAAACATTACCTCCTATCCTGCTTTACCTTTCTTAGGCATTCCACATAAGCGTAAGTCAAGGAGGGCTGTCACCTTCTCAAGGGATGCACCATGGTTCACCAACCTGGAATAGTGATGCAGTAGACAGTTTTAGGACAGAGCTATGACCTTCCAGCAGTATCTGCTGCGAGTACTCTGTTCATTTCACTGAGGATTGTGAGTTCTTCAAGGAGGAGTAGTCATCTGGCTGACCCCAGGCATAGCAGTTCTACTAAGTGTAATCCTCCTCTGTCAGTCTCCATTCCGTCCCTTCAACGGTCCTCTTTGTTTCAGAAGTACCCAAGTACTATGGCCTCCAATACCATTTGGGACCCTGTGACGGGGGGAAAAGCTAGGCATTATTCCCATAAAACCTCACAAGAAGAAACAGACTCATCAGGCAGCCAATCCTCTTCTGGGAGACCCTTTCCACCAAAGGACCAGCAGAGGTTCGATGTTTCCTAGGGAGGTCCCCTTTATGGACAACTACAGGCTTGTGACTATAGACTAGGACCCTCAGGAACCGTCTGCTTCAGTGGCGAAGGCTCTAGCCCCTCCTCCTCCTTCCTCCAAGGCAAGAAGGCCTAAGGATTCAGAGAAGAAATCTAGTTCGTCCCTTTTCTCAAACTTTAACATCTGGCTGCAGGAAAGGATGAACGCTAAGGCCTTTCCTGAGAACTATCTCTTAAAGTACAAGCCACGACCTTAAAGGGATGGTTTGTCAGTTTCAATGTCTGTCTCTGTAAGACCGGAGCCCAAAAAGCTTCCTTTCACGTCCATTCCTCAGCTAGGAAGACATTAGACGACTGTGACCCTCCCTGGGCTCCTATGAGTGTAAGCTTGGAGAAGAAAGAACCTTTTAACAACAGATCAGAAAATTCTTATGGCATGCTGCCTGTGCCTGCTATGCTCAAGATGTCCTTCTTGCAGCAATAAGATTATGGCCATATCTGTCTTCAGGTTCTTTTGTTTATTCGGAAGATCAACTCCATGGGGAGACGAATCAGGTTCAAGCTAAGGGTAAGAACACAGTCTTAGACCTCTTTTACGACTCTCCCAGGCCCACAAAGACTAAGGTAGTCTTGCCTTGATCCAGGGGGTCGAGGTTACCAAGATATAGGAAGGCTTACTCAGATCTGTGAACTCGTCTTGGTTACTTCCTCCACTGCATCTACATCCAAGGAAGTACTATGAGATTATGTACACTGATCCTTCTCCACTCCCTCTAAATCCGTTCATTCTGGTTCTAACTCGAAATATGCCCTTAGGCAGACTCACTGCTTTACTTGTAGCCTTTTTTTCAACATGGAACGGGTTGGGAAATGTAAGACGTTTTATGGTTCGATTACTGGCTGGAATTTGTGGGTTGCCTCTTTATGCAAGAAGAACTTCCCACCACCCAGAAGAAGGAGGCTATTTCTGCCTTCCTTCTCTCAGGTGCCAGAACGAGTGTTCTTGACCCGCAACATCTTCAACCAATGGATCAACTGACTTTTAAGGCAGCAAAGTGCCATATACTTTAAACTCAAGAGGCAGTTGGCTAGGAGAAAAGCTATGAAGCATTGCACCTCCTCGGTTGGAGGCCCCTCCCACTTTAACGTGAAAGATATCGAAGGAGTTGCAGACATATGGGGGAAGGCAAACCAGGACTCCCTACTCCATAGGGCAATGACTTCTAGCTCATACTTCCTAGCACCACTGCCCCATTGATCGTCCCTGAAAACACATCAGGGACATAGGGAGGGGTCAAAACCTCCTAAACTGTCTCGTACAAATCAAGCTTTATCAGCCGTTTTGATTCAAGGGGTCCTAGACGGGTAGAGGAGAGAGAGAAGTTGAATGTGGATGTTCCCATTACGGGGCATTCCCCCTACCAGTCCTATAGTGGGGAATGCCTACAGAGCATGTGGTGAAGGTAGATGCTCTAGGGGCCGATCCTTGATTGGTCATAGTCCTCAGAGTGGGATACCACATCCCATTCGCTCTCTCTCTTCCTCCTCTGATCCTAGATCCAGCGATATTGAGTTCCTACACAAGGGGACCCACGAAAGAACAGGCCCTTTGGGCTAAAGTCCAGACCATGTTTGAGAAGGATGCTCTCTTGAGGCCTAGACAAGTCCCCAGGCTTTTACAGTTGACTTGTTCTTGTAAAGAAGGTGTCAGGAAGCTGGAGACCGGTCATAGACCTCTCAGTTTTGAACTAGTTAGTCCAACAAACCCCGTTCAAGATGAAGATAGCCCAGATACTCTAACAGTCCATAGACCGCAAGACTTCATGATAACATTGAATCTCAAAGACCCCTACTTAAAGATCACATTCATCCATTGTTAAAGAAGTACCTACGATTCAACCTAAGCGGAAAGATATGCCAGTTCAAGGCAATGTGCTTCGCCATGTCTACAGCATATCAGGTGTTCACACTTTTGTTTTCTAGTGTCCATCTGGTTCAATAACAAATCATAAATCTCCTTCAATGTCTAGACAATTTGCAAATTTCTCCAGTTTTGAGGGAGACCCATCTCTTCTCCTTCAATGGAACAAACTCCTTGTATTTTGCCAAGATCATGGTTTCGTGGTAAATTTCGAGAAGTCATCACTACAAACTTTGCAAGAACTGCATCCGCAGAGAGAAAAAAGTCAGCTTTTTCTGTTGCAGGCTACTCTCCCAGCACAACAGAGGCAAAGGCTGCTGGGACCATTGACCTCCTTGGAGAAATTGGTATCAATTGGTCATCTGCTAATCTGCTCTCTAAAATGGCATTATGTTCTCAGCATATAGACCATCCAAATGTCATGGTTCTGATAGAGTCCGAACAATAAAGGGACCCGAGTTAGTGGGTTTTATACACCTACCTGCGCAGGGGGTTGAATCCTATATTTCTTCCCCAGGAATTAATACTCTTCACAGATATATTAATAGAAGGATGGCGTCTCACGTGTTGCACCTCGTGTCCTCCAGACTCGGGTCCGAGTTTAAGCAACAGTACCACATAAACCTCCTGGAAATAAGGGCAACCATTCTGGCTCAGCTTCTTTCAGGGCACTCCATGGTGCTGATGAGCGACAATACCACGGTAGTGAAATTAATAAACAAGCAAGGGCATTCATTTTTGCAGACCTTCGGCCATCTAGCTGTGGAAATCCTAAAATAGGCAGAAAAAAAATTTGGTAGCCCTATCGGCCTGTTTTATCTTAGGCAAGAGAAACGTTTTGGTAGACCAGCTGAGCAGGAACACACAGATAGTATATTCCACGTTTTCTTCGAAGCATCAGATAGCCAAAATTGTCTTGACTTTGACTGGTTTGCCAACGATCTACCTGTTTGTGACGTCCGTCAACTGGTACCTTCCGGTTCAATGCTCACCAGGACATGATATCTAGGCAGTCTGGCAAGACTCCTTCCAACACCAGTGGGACAACACTGACTTGACCTTGAAGTTGGTTTCCTGTTAGCTGTGGCCTCTGGAAAGATATTCAGCTATCTATAACGTCTGTTCTATGATGTCACACAATCAAGGGGAGGGGGACAAGTGACACTCAGCTTCGTCCATGAGTTTGTTACTAGGATTCAAAATCCGGCAGTATCAGATCCTAAATTCGCAAATTTCGGGATAGAGAGTCTCCGTTCTGTAACAAATGATCCAGATCTACTGTTAATAGGCTCACTGAGGGCGTTGAGGATATATCTCAAATGAATCACCAGCTTTCGTCCACAGGCCATGAAGAGTGATATTGCCCTATTGAGCTAAACAATGCCCTAGAGACTGACCATATATACATATGATTAGCACCCAAGCCCCTATCCACACAAGCTAGGACCCAGGAGGACCAGGCAATGGCTTCTGATGACTCAGCAGATAGACCTATAGGCTCCTCCTCCCTAGCTCACAAGGATGGTGACGTTACACTGACCAAAGAAACTATCGAGTTTGAGCGAGACTCAAACCCCAGTCTGGCGTTCACCAGTCAGGGACGTTACTGCATCGACCACCACAATCACGGGAATAGTCAAGAGGAGAGTCACCAAAAACCCGAATTTTTCCAGGATCAGGTAGGGGATCAAGTGAGGCATACAAACTCAACTCCTCTTGACCGTAGATCTCGAGGTCACGAGGGTCGGAAGGTTATTACATCCCTGGCATTCAAAAAGAACTTTTCAATGACACAGATATTACAAGCAGGTGTGTAAAAAAGTCAAACTAGGTTCACAGCTGCAAAAAAGGGGGGTACAAACACCTCAGTTCCCTTGTAGGACAAGTAGCAGTTGTTTGAAGGCAGATATTACTAGGCAATAATCCTAGAATGAATGTGCGAATGACTGGCTTCTTTGTCCTTCATTCTCCTCTGTCATGGGGTTTCAGCATCCAAAATACATTGCAAGCTGACCTCCTGTTACTGCAGGTGGGTACCATTGTCCTTGTGTAACCTGATAAACGGGAATATATTTGGTGTGTCCCCAGTCTACTTACAAGGTGAAATTGAACAATGTCTAGATCAAGTCCCACTGCTTAGTTTGAACGCTTCATACAAATTGGCCAGGCTGTTAACTCTCTCTCTCAAGGTTAGCAATGTAAATGGGTGTCTATAAACATCTTGTGCAAAACATAGAGTTTCACCCAAGCAGTTACCAAAAAGTTTGTTTTTGGACTTACACTCACTATAGTAAGTCTCCATTGTAAAGAACAGACCGGTTTGCATATAGTGCAGCAACAAATGACAAATATGGAAATCATTTGTGTACAAACCTGTAGTTTTTTACACATAATGATCCTGCAATCCCCTACTCTAAAGAAGGCTTTTTTTGCAATTGTAAAATGAGGTACCGTTACTAGTGCAGAAGTGAGCGATATTGAGATTCCACCCCTTGCTCCCCCTCCAATACATATAGGAAGGTAATTACAGCTTGCTCAAAAGTCTTAAGGCTAGTTGCTGCTATTGCCGAAGGTTTCCACTGTAAAGAGCTTTAGGTTTTTATAGTTAAGAAAAATACATTTTTTCTTTCAAAATTTGTTATATTATTTGGTTGTTCCAAACTGCGGCAATTGCTTATAGCTTTTTCTTCTTAGTATGTGTTATTACTAGCGAATATTTATCATCTACAACTAACAGGGCCTCTATTCTGAAGTTTTTGATCAGGGATATCAGTATAGTTGTAGTGTAATCACTCATTATTGGTGGTAGCTTTTACCAATTTTGTCCTAAGATTTGACATCACCGCTGTTATTGGTAATATTTTCATCATCATCATTGTTATTATCATTACGACTGCTGAGGTTCCTTCGGTAAATCACAGCTTTTTACATCAAGATATTCATAAAGATG
>NC_090725.1:152053294-152058294 GCF_036898095.1 Palaemon carinicauda
AACTAAACTGGGTAATTATTCTTTAGAATTATTTGATACTAATACTTACTACGATTCTTTAACAGGATACGAGCGAATAATATTTTAAACCCAGGTGATTGGAATAATACACTCTTTACAAAAATAAATATATTCTATATAAATTACAATACTTCAAAAGAATTTACATAAGATAAATAAATCACTCAAAATATTAGATATGAACAAAACTTAGGTTAAGACAAAAATGTTATGATCTGAAAATTATATGATAAAATGATTTGAACTATTATATCTGAATAAACCTTAGACTAAGAAAAACAAATAAAATTTTTGAAAATAATACAATCACCTGTTTCACTTGAAATTAAATCTCAATATAATATTTAAGTTTGACACGTAATGAAAATAGATACCCAGATCACAATGCAAATACCTAACACCTTCCTACAGGGAGAGTTATAGAAACTTTATACAAAGACAACACTCACCCCAATACAATAAATTCAAAATCACCGTTTCGTCTTGTGTATCTTTTCAACACACGATCTGCTTTGGGAAACAGTCACTTAGGAGGGGACATACTATAGATACTCGGAGTGAGAGAGAGTAAAATTCTGGCTCTTTCACAAGACAGCTGCTTCTCTACTGCTGCTCTTCAGCCCTGGGGGTCGCTTATATAAGACTTAACTACTTCCAGAATGTTCCAGGAGAGCGAGTTCCGGAAGGATCGGGGCTGGGCAAGGCATCTGAGTTACTAAGCATTGCTCTCTCAACCGTATCCACGCAACACGAGACAAACTCTATCAGTCAGCTAGCTCTGCCCACCCTTTGTCACCGACAAGAAAAAAAAAGATAACATCCTATCGATAGGTTTTTCGTGAATTTTCCAAAGCATATGGCACCCAAAACAATTGCTTTTTCTCTCTCAAACATGACGCAATACCTCATAAAATATAAAAGAACATTACATAAGCCCTTGTTCATATTTCATATGGTTACAAAACACTCTCAAATAGTTTACGTAAGACTTTGTAACAAAAATATGTGAAATAAAAGGTTAATTATCAAAAGTAACGTAAATTTACATATACTAACTTGAATAAATAATACAATGAAATTAATGACGAAGGTCTTATGTAATTTATATAATATACTCAAATCTACACAAGAGGAACTTACTTTACAGGCTGGCTAATCATCTCTTCTATTCATATATGAAATATATAAATAAAACCATGAATAAACTACTTTATCTACTAGACCATCTTCGTAAGATTGCTCGCCCCCAAAAAGATTATTTATTCCGGGCCTCTATCAATCGATTCAGCCCCAGATAAGTAATCTGCAACCACGTTATCTTTACCTGATATATGCTTTACAATAATACAATGAGGTTGCAGACATAATGACTACCTAGTTAACCTTTGATTATTATTTTTCATCTTATTCACAAAAGTTTAAGGATGGTGATTCGAATATACTATAATCTCATTGTGTGGTCAGTTTATGTAAATTAAAAGTTTGTTTATCGCTGCGATCCGCACCAGCAGTTCCATTTCAACTGTTGAGTCGACTCGTTGCTGCTTCTTCAGCTTCGACGACATAACACATGCAGGGTGTAGAATTCCTTCCCTATCTTCTTGCAATAAGACAGCTCCAATCCCGTTATCCGACGTATCCACTTAGATAAGGAATTTTTCGTGGAAATCCGGGGCATAAAGTATCGGTGTTAACGTTAATATAGCCTTCCTCAGATTTTTCCTTTTTCCGGATATCTCGAGAACGTAGGCCGGATCACTGCTCTCCTGCAAAATCTTGAATGGTTCTGGGAACTCATTGGCGAAAGGGAATCTTCTTACTGATGCGAAGACCAACACCTGTTGTCCTACCATAAAGTGTCTGTTCGTACTATTCATACCAAACCTATTCTTTGTCTGTCCTTGCCTTGTCGTCTTCATACCTTCTAGATTATATTTCCTTATCTCGCCGAATCTTTTCCTTATAATCTTGACATATTTTCCTTCCGTTCCCTCTCGATCTTACCCTTATTCTTCCAACCTTTTCTTTAGTCCTTGTACTTCCTGTCCAAATACCATTTATATTGGGCTACATCCCCTGCTTTCTTTATAAGCATTACATACCTCGAATATCGTCAATGGTAGTTCAATGTCCCATTCATTCCCCGTTTCATTGCAGAACTTCGTTAATAGTCTTTTCAAAGTTTGATGAAACCTCTCTAATGCACCTTGGGTCTCCGGATGATAAGCAGTTGATAATTGTTTTATATCCAACAGTTTCATTACATCCTAAAATAATTTTGACGTGAAGTACTGGTATACCAAACTTAGTAAGTCTAGTAACTTCTTGGCGATTATTTTAGCACTGATACTCCTGACGGGCATGGCTTCTGGGTATCTCGTTACTGGACATATCAAGGTTAACATATATTGGTGACCTTTTTTCGTCCTTGGTAAAGGTCGATCATTACCTTGCTGAAGGGTTCTCCTCGCACTTCTATCAGGTGTAAGTAACCTTTCTTAATGTACTTGTTCGGTTTCCAGCTATTTAACATACATGACATACACGGAAAAACTGGCTCACGTCATTATGTATGCCAGGCCAGAAAAAGTGTTTCATTATCTTCTCCTTCATGTTCCTTATCCCCATATGTCCCGTCCTGTGCGCTATAGTGATCATTCATCATTTCCAGGGATATTGGCGGGTTTATGCTTCCTCATAAGCAACCCATCCTTATAATAATAGCAGATCGGAGACAGCTGTGCCTCCGTCTCAGCCACCACACTTTGCAATAACTCTGTTAACTCTGTCAGCCTTTTCCTACTAACTTGTCCTACTTTTAACGTTGGATTTTTTATTTCTTCCAAGTCCATTTCTTCTTTTTCCTCTTGTCCGCTCATCTGTCGTTCCTCTTCGCTCGGGCCCATTCGGGAGTTCTCTTCTTGCGTACTATCAAGGGATTCCTCTTCTTCGGCTAACAAATCCTCCAAGTTCATCGCTCCTTCAGTTTCTTTTTCTTTTTCAGCAGCCACATTCTTCGTCATACTTCTAGTCGTCACACAACTAGGAAAAAAATACGGGTAGTCCTTCTCAGGTTCAGTCATTGGACTATATACTTCAATGGTTTCTCCGTTACTATGGGACAAGACACAAACAGTGCTCCACCAACCTCATTACCAAACAGGAATTCTACTCCTTCGACAGCCAATGGATACTTTACCACAAAGTTGAAATTAGTTGTCACATATTCGCATGACAGTTTCAAACGGCAAAAAGGGGTAGCTTCCTCACCTCCTAGTCCCGTCAAAAGAACTATGGAAACCAGTTTAGTAATAACTATTTGAACAAGTTTAACAGTTATAGCAGAAGTAGCACTGTCTCTAAGCAGAATGCGAAAGGGCCACAGCAACCATCGTCATATATATACAGTATAAATATATATATATAAAGGATGTAATCATCGTACCACCACACTATGGTTCCATCCTGTGTTGAGCAATTTCCTGACCGGGGTTGGCTCACTCCTGTCTATTGCTGCTAACATACCTTCTTAAATATTTGGTTTAAAAGCATCCAATCTGTTTGCGTTTGTCCTGTCTGTTGTGTAAACGTTGGCTGGTTTATTTTCCTCTCCATCCTTTCCCGACTGCTTTTTCCTCTTCGTATTCTATGACGTTGAATTATCCTTAATCAGTTGGGCGAATGCTTTCGGTTTTTTGACCAATATTCCTTACTTATATTGCCTTTCTTACCACACCTACAACAGACAATATTAACCTTCTGCACATCCTTCATGATACTTGAAAGAGAACAATTTGACGATGGTTGCTGTGGCCCTTTCGCATTCTGCTTAGAGACAGTGCTACTTCTGCTATAACTGTTAAACTTGTTCAAATAGTTATTACTAAACTGGTTTCCATAGTTCGGCGAGTACTTGACACTCTGTCAGAACAACGGCTGAAACTCCCTATTTTAGGAGGGTTTGCAACTGATAATATCATACTCTTCACTCAGTGAAGTGGCTTTATTAAGTTTTTTCACCTCTCCTACTCTCAAGTATGTTCGAATATGTTAAGGAATTCCTCTTAGATATTGCTCTAGCATTATCAATTCTTCTAAATCAGCCATCTTTCTCATGTTAGCAGCCTCTTTCCATCTCTTAAAACATTATTTTACCTGAGTTTTACACGAGTCTTTTTATTGTTCATATATGACATATCTGTTTTTGACATTGTTAATAGTTTATATTGGACATATCTGTTTTGATGCTGTTACTGGTTTTAAAATGATATATTGTTAATTCATTCTGATCATTTATTTATTTCCTTATTTCCTTTCCTCAATAGGCTGCTTTTCCAACAAGGGTTGTAACTTGGCTAGTAATAATAATAATGATAATAATAATAATAATAATAATAATAATAATAATAATAATAATAATAATAATAATAATAATAGGCGTAATCCAGTAGTCATTTTATAGTCCTTCCTCAAACTTCAGAATCTTTCGTTTTAATATTCAGGGATTATCTGATATACTTGCAGCACGCTCCTTTTCACTTCTTGATTCACTGGTTCTAAGATAAGGATAAGTTAAGCACTGCGGCCTTTCCCAAAGAGCACACTCTACAGTAACACAGACCATTTATCTTCTGCCCATTTCATTTTCAGTGCGACCGTTTCAAAAGGATTAAAGAACTCATCTGGACCCTCTTCTGTGAACCTCCGAATTAACCTCTGGTCTTCCGAAATATTAAACACTGGATCATGCTATCTCTGTCAGCGTTGTCAACTGCGCACGGGCGTTCAACATGCCTCACTTTTTCCATATCTTTTTTTCTGTCTTCTCTCTTTTTCTACTCGTCTTGCGATTTCCCTTGCTTCCATCTCTCTCGCATGTCTTGTAATCTCTTGGACTTCTTCCCGTTCTTTTTCTTCCATTTCCTTCGCACTTGCTATCATCTTATACTTGATCAAATTCTTCACCGCAGTAATTCATC
>NC_090725.1:152070794-152090794 GCF_036898095.1 Palaemon carinicauda
ATATATATATATATATATATATATATATATATATATATATATATATATGTATATATATATATATATATATATATATATATATATATATATACATATATATATGTATATATATATATACATATAAGAGAGAGAGAGAGAGAGAGGAGAGAGAGAGAGAGAGAGAGAGAGAGAGAGAGAGAGAGTAGAATTTTCTTGCTGTGACGTATCATGGTGCAACCTCGTTACCGAACTACCTGGAAGCTTGCTACCCCTTTTACAAAAATTTCAACTCTTCGCTAACAGAGACTTCGATTGTTGCATATTTGTCACTGATAAATACATTCAACTTTAAATACAACTATTAATAATTTGAAAATATATTCTTTATGTGTACTCGGGGCGGAATCTAAAATATATTTTTTAATATTTTCTTGGGTTTCACGCTGTTATCTTACGAGAAAAGTTTCTCTTTTATTGGAAGATTATACATTTTCGAACCTAGCAGTTCGAAAATGTGCACACAAATGAAAATTATCAACAATTGTATAGCCGATAAGTTTTTATCCTTGTTACTAATATATCGTGCTTGTTATAAAATTATATGGAACATTAATTATGAAATGTAGTACGGTTTGATAATCATAGAAAGTTTTGTTTTGTAAATATACTTGCTAATAAGGATGCTATTGCAGATGGTTCATTAGTTCGATATCTAAGAAAGATATAAAAGTACTAATTCCGATGGAATAATGCCATGTTTTATTCGAACTCAGATTTGTGTTGAATGCAATATTTTATTGTGGCTTATGGTATGAAGATCTAGCAGAACATTAATAGGACAAGTGCCAGGTTGTTGCCCATGGGGATTTCTTATTAATGAAATTAAAGATTATGTTGATACTCAATTTTCCGTTCCATTATTGTCCATATAGGCTTGTCAGCATATATTTGACGTATAGACTATTTTATGGTGTCAAAAATTCGTTTTTCTCATGGTCAATGAACTCATTCCTTTATAATGTTAATATATGGCAGTAATGGTTAAATCTCATAAAGCGAGAACAATGCTGTTGTTTTGGGCAAAAAACAGCAAACTTTATTTTAAGCAATAAGATTAGGGCAAACGCACCCGAATTGATAGTAAGCTTGGTGAATATTTATCTCAAAGACAGATTTACTGGCTACATAATATTTTGAGAGAGAGAGAGAGAGAGAGAGAGAGAGAGAGAGAGAGAGAGAGAGAGAGAGAGAGAGAGAGAGAGAGAGAGAGAGGGGGGGGAGGAAATTGCAGTTTACAGGTTGGAATATTGTTCGTCATTGATCCGAGATTCACTGTCAAATATGGATAAAATTAAAGTTTCCAATAACAACTCATTTAATTTTTCATACCTAAACTGCAACCCGTAATGGAAATATTGAGGATCTACAACCCAAATATTCCATGAATCATTGTTGTACATTGATGAAAATAAATACAACACTACAGAAGACCCGATAATGGCTATTTCATTGTAAAATATATGAATAAAAAGGTTACTTGACATAAAAATACTGATAAATTAATAAACCTGTCGATTTGTTTGGTATATTACGTAAACACTATTGCAAGAAAATATCTTTCCTCCGATGGAAGAAGAATGTAAAAATTGAAAGTTATTTAAACCTGTTAATGACCTTTGATGTTACTCTTATCAATGACCTTTTATCAAAACAAAGCACTCCCACGGTGCTACCGAAGTCTACTAGATTCACAATCTCCAACACCCTGCCTTCAAAACAACATTTAAGAATAAATCAATAAACACGTCCCCCCCCCCCCCCCCCCAAATGATAATTACTAAGTTACATTATTTAGGCATACAATTGCCGGATTCATGATAAGAAACTGAAGAGAGACAAACTCACAGCAAATCTTTACGACGTTATCTTGTCTCAGGTCACCGCCAATTCTCATGAATTCTTTTTCAATCAGGGGGACGTCTAATTGGTACTTTAAAGCTTAATTGGCTATTGTACCGTATCCCAAAGGATTTAAGGGAAAATTTGATAACATTATCTAGAAGGACTGAGTTTAATTTTGCAATGTCAATTTTTTTTACTATTCCATAATAAAATCTATTTTGACCTTATTGGCAGAATATCTTATTGAAAAGAAAATTTAATAAACGAATAATGATATGAATGGCTCTGATTTTAAATAAATGAGTGGCATTTAAGCGTCTCTTTCCTTATCTTTCAGCTAAAAAGAGTTGCTTATCATTGGAAACCACAATCTCTCTCTCTCTCTCTCTCTCTCTCTCTCTCTCTCTCTCTCTCTCCCCTTCTTCTTCTTCTTTCTATTCTTTTCTTCCTCTTCTTCTTCTTCTTCTTCTTCTTCTTCTTCTTTATTGAAATATTATTGTTATGTAGTTGATCAATTCAAATTCTTCTTAAACACCACCCACAGTTTTCAGTGTTGACAATTGCCGAACTTCTATTGCATATCCTTACACTACTTATTACATTCTACAGATTAAATGATTCTTACAATGTTTCAGTTTGTATGATGATAATGATATGTAGACTGGGTAGTTATATGGAAGGCTCTCACCAACAGCAATGAATGGGATTTTGCCAATGATACTGGGTGTTTCATTCGAAGGCTCGCGAAGAGACAAATTTTAAAGACGAAAATGCAATTGTAAACAAAATAAGATATGAAGTTATGAAGCATATTAAAATTATTCGATTCTTTCAGAAATTAACCATGAATTAGAAATACTGTTCCTCAGAAATGAACATAAGTTCAGAGTAACAAATATCTTTACTAGAGTAGACCTTTTGAATATTAGCCATGAGATTATGCATAGCTCTTCGTGTTAAGGATAGTTAATATGAGAGAGAGAGAGAGAGAGAGAGAGAGAGAGAGAGAGAGAGAGAGAGAGAGAGAGAGAGAGAGAGAGAGAAAAAATCATAGAGTAATTGACTTACTCATGTTTTTCTTAACAACTACGTTATTTGGAAAATAATAATTGCATTTCATTTCGGAACAAATACGTCATGTATCATATTACTCGGAGATATTATATATAACTATTTTTAAAGCACATGCTGATTTTTTTTCTAATTCATTGAATGAAAATTGATAGCTAAAGAGCACAAAAACATCACTAATCAGATATGTATATAACCAGTCTAGTTTATCTTATGGTGTGTTTTAATATAGTAAGTACGTGTTTAATTATAATTCATCCAATAGAATGAAGTGCAGAAACGAAAATAATTATGATTTAAATTGTATGTAGCCTTTAGCAGCCAAGGTCTATAGGCTACAAGCAGTCTCAGCGCACAGGTTTAAAAACCAAGCTGCCATATGCCGCTAGAATATATACAGTATATCAAATATACGGTGGCATCACGAACTTCTGTTTATGTATGCTGGCATCACGAATTCTGTTTGGTTGACTATGTTGACATGCCAGTTCCAAGTCGTTTGCTGAGAAAAACGAGCTATTTTCTTTTTATAACCCCTTCCCCCTTCCTCAACATATCTTGCCAATTATTGCTTTCCCAGAATTTAAATAACCACCTAATTACTGTGCAAGAAGATGAAAACTGAAGGATTGCATTATTTTGGAGTAAATGGAGAGCGTGGTGTTGTAAACAATTACCTATATACAAAACCAATCGACGAAACAACTGTATATATAAGGCTGAAACAATACAATGAGGGAGGAATATTAAAAAGCCATCCTAGGAGATGGGAGACCCAGCTGCGCAACCGCAGAAGGAAACGAAGAGTTGACTCATTATTTTATGACCAAACGTTTATTTTCATAATCATTCCCAGTTGGTAATAGTAGCCAAGCCATCATAAGCGAATGCTTATTCTCTTGGCAGTCTACGCGTGAGGAAAATATTTGTAATAGATTGGTTGACATTATTCCCAAAAGGAATAAACACCCTTGACTCATACTAAATATTAATCACCTTTCTCATATATATATATATATATATATATATATATATATATATATATATATATATATATATATATATATATATATATATACTTTGGCTAAGCGTATTAAACCAAGAAGATAATGACGCCTTTGAAAAGATGAAATTGTTTTTACTCGACTTGTTTTACTGGAATTTGCCTGTTTCATTATTTTTCCCATAGGCCTATGTATTCCAAACAATGATACGTATATTTTATCAAATTATTACGGTCTACCATTTGCTTAACCTATAACGACTGTATTATTAGTCTCAATCATTATATATTCGTTTATTAATGCCTTTAGAAAGTTTTGTGTTTTACTAACGATTGCGTTAGACCCAACTTGTGAAGGTTTAAATGCTTATTTTGCCCCTCTTTATGTGACTTGTACTTTGCGCTTTTGAATGTATAATTTCTATCAAGTATAAAGGCCAAGGAATGAAATGAAGAAGGATATATTCTACACCTAAAATGTGGAGAAATTTCACAAATCGTACTTTATGGCCAGTTAGACACCCTTTATAAGTTACAAGATTTGATTCAAATATGTATTGCTGCTATTTAGCATATAGCCATGCCCTAGTATGTTATAAATATAAGAGATTAGAGCCATATTATTATTATTATTATTATTATTATTATTATTATTATTATTATTATTATTTGACTCACTACCTCGCTTATTTACTTATTTATTTATCATTATTTCTTCTCCTTCAATAAACCCCTTAGAGATTAGACCTATGCAGTAATACCTTGAGATACGAGCTTGACGCTTTCCGGGACCCGAGCTCATGTGTCAATTCGTTTGTATCTCGGATCAATTTTCCCCATATAAAAATAATAAAAAATATATCCGTTCCCACCCTCTGAAAAAACACCTAAAGACACTATATTACAGTGGAACAACGTGTTTTTAACTGTTCGAATTCACAACCTACTCTCACAAAATAACAAATACCTATGTACTGGTTATGATCTGCAATAAAATGTGACATTATTATAGAGTTCTTACCTTCAGACAGACGGTAGCGGCTAACAGCAGTGTGGGCGGAGGAGGAGGGAGAGAGAAAGGGGAGGAGAGAAACTTGACAGCAACACCTTTGGTAGCTATACTTTTATAACACTGCGTAACATAACTTAAACTTTAAATTTAACTTAAATGAAATTAGCTTACTGTACACACACCTAAAAATATATGTTAATCATACGTTATACTGAACTTAATTCTAATTTTGTTTTCATTTGATTTTTTTTACTTTTCTTCTTCCGGCATGGCTCTTTATGCCTCGGTTTTTGACTCGCTTTCACCTTCACGTTTTGCTGGCCTTTTTAAAAGGAACCTATTTAGGGATGTTTGCTTTTGTCTCCCCTTCAAAATGTTAAGAAAATGACGTACACAATTGTCGTCACAAAAGGCTAACACACGACTTGTCCGGGTGCCTCTTTTCCATAAAATCAGAAAACTCCTGTCACATTGCTAACATGTCTCTGATTCCCTTCTTTATAGCATCCTTCTGCTTGAGGATGGTACATATTGTTGATGTACTCCTCTCTTATTGGTGAGTCAGCTCAGTCACTTGTACACCACTCTCCGGTTTTTTATTATTTCATGCTTTATCTCGATTGTCATCACACGCTTTTTGTTTTCACTACCTTTGTTTGCACTCGCTTGCTTTGGACCCATTGCTTATTCATTTAATTCTGTACTGATTAACACAAAAAACACGTAAATAATCCAAAAACTACGCCAATGCTCTTAGATAACTTTACGCGACGGAGATCCAATGGGAAAGAGCGAGCAATGCTGTCCTCGTGATCAGCATCCGATTAGGGAACCGTCTTGTATCCTCGTATCTTAAATTTTTCTCGTATCTCGGGGCCAGAATTTTCTTGAAACTTTCCTCGTATCTCAAATTTCTCGTATGTTGGGACACTCGTATGTCGAGGTATTACTATATAGGTAGCGTTGACTTTAACCTAAGCTATGGCTTATAATAATTTATTGCGAGTTTCGACCCTAACTAACTTTTGCTTTATACACAAAACTGCATAGGTTAAAATCGAATGATAACTGAATTCATAACCCAAACGCATACATTGTTACCATTCGACTATAGGGCTAAGCTTAAATTATTTCCCTTCTTGACGCCGTCCTTCCCACTCTCCAGACTCTATCTTGTATCTACAAAGATAGTTCCACGATGAGTCTCAAGGAGTCATGGTGTTAAGAGGGATTCGTACTACATTAACGTATCTAATTTTCATTCTAAACTATTATTAAAGCAAATTTTTCTTTAGCGATATATTATTCTTAATGAAAATTTTTACTTTATGGACCAACGTTGTCTCATACATACACATGTTTACATAGTGAAATATAAGTTCAAAACTAAGTGGCAACTTAAGAACAACGCTTGTCCGATGCAAAACTAAAAAGTATCACCAGTTTTTCTTTATACTGTACCGTGAATAAGTGTATTGAAATGCACGAAAGCGCTTGATACTAAAGCTTTTTTTTATTATTTCCTACTGGCTTTTGCTGTATATCAAGTCACGTGATCCTTGTGGCAGTAAAGCATTTTGAATGACAGGCGCCTCTTCTCCCTTTTCACTACCTTTTGGATACTCTACCCGTCACTGGTACCTTTTGTAATTGGATTTTGTTCTTCTCTTATCAAAGCCTACAAAATGAAGTTGCAGCTTGAATTTCTACGTAAGTGTTTGAATGAACATGTTACGCTTAAATCTTATTTTTTACAAGAAACATCGCCATCTTTCAGACAAACCATTTGAGGAATATCAGCGACTTATTCTGCAGAAATTCATTGAGTTAGCAAAAGTGGATGTTGAAGAAAATCTCAGACGCCTAAGATCCAAGAGATATAGTTTTAATCAAGCCATCCCGTCTGATTGGAAGACGAAGACGCAGCAACTTGATTATTGTTATGGTAAACTGAGAAGCTAGTATCGTCGAATGAAAAGCGGACTTAATCGTAAACTTGTACGTCTCAGAAAACGGAGATTGGAATAAGGATCTAGCCTCCAACTTATTTGCAATCATTAAGATAAAGTATTAAATAATATTACTATCGCCGCTCTTGGGTATGGTATCAACTTTTCTGTATGCGATAAGACAGTGGATTGGGGTGAAATAGGTAAATCATTCTGTAATTTTGAAAAAAAAAAATCGGATCGTTGTCTAATGAAGATTTTAACATTTATAAAGGTATAGTTTATGGGGCTTCCTCTGTTAAATGCTACACTAATGTACCCAATAGGTTTTTAGATGCTTATATGAAACTTAAAAAGGGTAAATGTCTTCATATAACGAAATCAGACAAATCCAATACGCATGTGTTGATGAATAAGGATGACTATGTTGATAAAATATTAGAAATTTTAAGTGACATAGATACCTATTCCATCGGAATTGTAACCCACTTGAAAATTTCAATCTTAATTTCAATAGGAAAATAGAAATATTGTTACGAGTAGAAGAGGAGTTGATTAAAAGGTTCTGTAATGTGTGTGCATCCTTGCCTTATATGTACGGGCTAAACAAAGCCCATAAACCTAATAATCCAGTTAAACCGTTAATCGGTGTATAACCTATCAAAATGGTTAGCTAAAGAGTTGTCCACCTTGTTAGGAAACATTTCTGGCTTCCCTGTGAAAAAAATTTTGATTTTCTTAATCGTCTAAGAAGTTCCAATATTGGTTTTGAATTTAAAATGATCAGTTTTGACGTAACGTCACTTTTTACTAAAGTTCCAGTTGATGATTTGCTAGATTTTTTATGATTTTTTTTTCTTACATTAAACTGTGCATCAAAGATTGTAAATTTTTATGATGTAAGATTTAGAATGGCAATGGGTAACCCTTTATCACCTCTTTTAAGCAATATTTATATGGAATTTTTTTTGAGAAGCTTTCAAGCTTTCATTGAATATTTTACCGGGAAGTTTTGCGGTTTCTCTATGTTGATAACTTTTTTTTTTCGTATAAGGCCTTCAAATGAAGATGTATTTTTAATTTTACATAGGCTGAACTCATTGGTTCTTTCTATTAATTTTATAATTGAGGAAGAAAGAAATTCTGTTCTACCCTTTTTAGACTTTTATGTTCTTAGATATAATAATAGATTTCAGTTTAGTGTCTTTAGAAAATCAACTAATGATACATTAGTGGATTTTCTTACATTCATTTTTATTCTTATCACCATATAAAAGTAAAACTCTCTGTTTTGTTTTCTTCGATTTTTAGAGAGCTCTTAGAGTTTTAGTCCAAAATTTTTAGCTAATGAGTTTTTAAAAACATACGATAATGCTTTTAGTTTACAGTATCCAAAATTCTTAGCTGACGTAGCATTACAAAAAGCCCCCCCCAAAAAGCTTACAATGCAATTGAAAATCTAAGAGCTTTTAATCATGATAATTTATTGGTTTTACCTTATAAAGATAGTTTTCTCTAAATACCACAAATTTTAAGATGTTTTTAGGTTAATGTTGTTTTTAGAAATTGTTCTACTATGAAATGTATTTTGATAAATAATTATCCATTTAATAGTGTAGGCTGCATTTATTAAACTTCATATAATGGTTGTGATATGAAATATATTGGGCAAAGTTGTAAAATGCAGGAAACAAGATTAAATCAACATAAATATTGCGTTCGAGTTGGTAATATGCCCAATGCACTTTTTGTTCACATAAATTAATATAATCACTTGATAGACTTAAAGAACTCTAAAAACCTGCTCTACTGTAGAGATATCGTAAAAAGAAATAATATGAAATCAAATATTATGAAGATAAAATCTAATTGATTTCAAAATTAGTGTTGGTTTATATAAATTGGATAATGTCAGCATGACCAATATCGTTCAACAAATCAGAATTATGTAATTTCTGTTCATCTGTTTTGTATTATGTCCACTTTAAAGTACAAATTTTTGCTGTGAGTTGTGTTAGACACTGCAAGTTAGTTGACAAAGGTTTTCTATAATTTCTTTTATTGTTCATTTTTTTTTTTTAGTATTTTATCCTATTTTACTTATTGACGTTCTTTAACCGTGTCTCACTTTTTATTTTACCGTGAAGAAGTATATTAACCAAGTAAGTGCTTGGTGCTAAGGTTTTTTCCTATTTCCTACTGGGGTTTGCTATATATATATATATATATATATATATATATATATATATATATATATATATATATATATATATATCATCGTCATCATCATCATCATCATCATCATCATCTCATCCAAAACTCATTGACCAAAAGCTCCACGGTGAGATTTCGCCAGTTACCTTTATATTGAGCTTTTAAATCGATACTTTTCCATTCAGCATATCCTACTTCACGTTTCATAGTCCTCAGCCATGTAGGCCTGGGTCTTACAAATCATCTAGGGCCTTTTGGAGCAAAATTGAAAAATTGGTGAACTAATCACTCTTGGGGAGTGCGAAGAGCATACCCAAACCATCTCCATCTACCCATCACCATGATTTTATCTTCATAAGTCACTCGGGAGTTCTCTCTAAGCCTGTCACGCCATTTAACTCACAATATTCATCTTAGTGCTTCGTTCCTAAATCTACATAATCAGTTGGGTATTTTTCTCACTGTCAGTTGAGAACATAGGGCTCGGAAGAACATTGGAAGTTTAATTTCCGTCCAGAGTTAAAAATGAAACTATCGGAGAGATTACCTAATTGCCTTATGTGGAGGATATCATAGTGAGGGGTACATAGAGATGGTTTGGGCATGCTCTTCGCACTCATCAAGAGATATTTTTCCTCTCACGTTCAACTGGGCTCCAGAAGGCCCTAGAAGAGTTGGAAGACCAGTCTTACATGACTGAGGACTATAAAGCATGAAGTAGGAGATAATGAATGGATAAGTATTTAATTAAAAGCTCAAAATAGAGGCGATCGGTAAAATCTAACTGAGGACCTCCGTGTCAATAGGTGTAGGAATAGATGATGATGATGGTGATGATGATGATTATATATATATATATATATATATATATATATATATATATATATATATGTATATACATATATATTTATATGTATATATATATATATATATATATATATATATATATATATATGTATATTTATACATGTATATATACACACACACACACACATATATATATATATATATATATATATATATATATATATATATATATATATATATATATATATATACCATGCTAGGCAGTATATCTTAGCAATCTATGTTTGCTAACGGTTATACTCGTATAAGCAGATGAGCAACTTGCTGGAGTAATGAGAGCTTTGGCAGCAGGGTGATGGAAAGGGTCCAAGGCGATGGACAAACTGTCTCTTTAGATCTAACTCTGGATACCTGGTGGTTGATATATATATATATATATATATATATATATATATATATATATATATATACCGTGCTAGGCGGTATATCTTAGCAATATATGTTTGCCAGTGGTTGTACTCCTATATGTGGATGAGCAACTTGGTGGAGTAATGAGTGGTTTGGGTGTGGAGAAAATGTCCCCGTAAATCTTGATGAAACCACTGGCAACAGGGCGACGGATTGGGTTTAAGGCGATGGACAAACTGACTCTTTCGCTTTTACTCCTGATGCATAGCGATTGATCTATCCAGAATTAGTATGGTCTGGCAGGGGTCACTTGCCTTAGTTAGATAGGCAGTGCATCACAAGGAACTGGCTATCCTTTGATGTATCTAGCCAATGAATCCTATATGAATTCAGTCAGCCATGGAAAAAGAAGATGACAGAATGGTCCCCAGTCCCTGGTATAACAGGGTGGTAAGAATCTCCTGGTTTATAAATACTAAAGTAAAATTGAAAATAGGCAATTGGAAAGTTAGAGCCGTGAATTAGATTTGGAAGTTACGGCAAGTGGAGAGTGAATTTATAAAATATAATTTGGATATCTTGGCCCAACGTGGAGTTTGAAGAGAAGGGGTAGAAATGATGAGGACACCAAGAGCAGAAAAGGTATTAACCGACTGGAGAGCTGTAAATAGTAGATTGTTACTTGTAAATTTCAAATAAAATCAGTACAATATGAGTTTTTTTAGTTTAATATGCCCCAACAAATGATTCCCCTGAAGAAAGAGATGATGATTACTATGAAGAACTGAAGAGTGTAACAGATGAGATCCCAGAGAGAGATATGAAAATTGTGATTGGCAACTTCAATGCTAGAGTTGGAAGATATAATACAGGGATAGAGAATGTGATGAGTTTTGAAGGTCTTGGCGAAGTTGCAAATGAAAATGGAGCACATCTCATAAGTTCGTGTTCAGCAAACAATCTTGTCATTGGAGGTAACTTTTTTCAACACAAGAACCTTCATAAGTATGCATGGACCTCACCGTGTGGCAATTACAAAAATCAGATAGATCACATTGCCATTAATAAAGAGAGAATGATGACTCGGAAAAAATCAAGAAGATATAGAGGTGCAGATATTGGTAGTGATCGCCAGCTCTTAATTACCGCACTGAAATTAAAACTGAAAGTCCCCAACAAAAAGAAAGATAGAATAGCTAGGTTTGATAAAACTAAGCTTTTAGAAAAAGAGCGCAAACAAACATTTGCAATTGAATGTAGGAATGGATTTGCAGTCTTAGAGACTTTCAGAGACGAAGAATAGACAATTAATGAAAAATGGTGCTATATTAAGAACATATATCAGTCATTTGGTAGTGAAGTTTTAGTACACGCAGTTACAAGGAGAAACCCATGGATATCAAAGGATACTTTGGATACTATAAAAAGAGACAAAGACAGAAATTGATTGTTGAATGTTTTCAAGGAAGTGATGAAAACTACAAGGTAGAACATGCAAAGTATTCCAGTATTGATAGTGAGATTAAAGCAAAAGCCAGGAATGACTGGAGAGAATGTTTAGACAGTAAAGCAGATGGTCCTGACAATGCTATGAATTCAGGAACTGGCTATGGTATAAGAATTGATCTTAGAATTAATAATAAAATCTCGAATGTGGCAAAGAACAAGCATATACCCATCAAAAAGAGAAATTGCTTTGTTCTAGGAACAAAAGATGAAGAAGGAAAACGTTGGATGGAACACTTTAGTGAGATTATGAATAGTAGATATGAACGGAAGAGTTTTATTGACATACCTGAAGCTGATGAAGACCTTGATGTGCCAAAGAATGAATTCAGTGTGTTTGAAGTCGAACCTATCATAAAAAAAACTAAACAGATGGAAAGCCCCGGTATATGATAGAATAACTGCTGAGATGATACTAGCTGAGAATGAAGTGACTCCCAGGCTACTTACAAGATTAATTTTGTAGAATGTGGCATGAAGAGGCAAAACCTGATGAAGGGGAGCTAGGAGTGTTGATGAAAATTACAAAAAGGAAAAGGGCCCCTGACTAATTTCAATAATTACAGAGGCATAACACTTACGTCAGTTGTTATGAAAATATATAGTATGCTTATTATAAAGAGACTGGAGAGAAGGATTGATGAAAATCTGAGAGATGAACAAGCAGGATTTAAAAAAGGTAGAAGTTGAGCTGACCAAATTTTCATTTTGAGTCATGTTGGACAGCAATGCGTAGAATATAGAAATCACCTTTTGATGGCATTTGTGGACTATGAAAAAGAATTTGATAGTGTGTACTGACCAATATTGTGGTAAGTATTGCGTTATTATGGAATTCCTCTTAATATGCAAATTTGATCAAGTCTGGTCATGAGCATGGCAAGTGCTAAGTTAATGTTAATGGAGTCTTATCAAATGAATTTCCAGTGAACCGAAGAGTACTCCAAGGGAATGTGTTGTCACCTATGCGGTTTATCCTCCTCATGGATTTCACAATGCGTAGAACAGTCAGAGATGGTGAAGAAGGATTGGACTGGATTGGTGATAGGAATTTAGCAGACCTAGAGTAGGCTGCTGATACTGTCCTTGTTAGCAAAACACCACAGGATTTGCAATGCTTTCTTACCTAAATGCATGAAATATCAAATGAGTTTGGGCTGAAGATAAATACAAGAAAGACACAGATGATGAGAACTTTGTATGCCATGGAAGATGAAATATTCTTGGAAGGAAAAGGGTTTAATGGGGTAGAATCATTTAAGTATTTATGAACTATAATCTCCCATACAGGGACTTTAGAATTAGAGTTTAGTGAGAGATTGAAAAAAGGAAATCAAATTTGATCAATGACCACAGTGGTTTGCAACATAAGTTGTCTTTCCTTTTACATAAAACTTACACTAAGTTGAGAGTGTCTTGAACACCGTTTTTCAGGAAGGAGGATTTGAGTATCCTACAAAAACTAGGCAAACGAGATAGTTTGGTTATTTGTAAACCAGATAAGAGTAAAGGTGTTGTACTGATCAATAAATCAGACTATATTGATAAGGTTAATAACATTCTTGTCGACCAAACTAAATTTAAGTTACATGGTGAACCAAATTTTTTGGACATTTACAAAAAAAAAGACAAAATTAACAGATTTTTGAGAAAACTAAAAAATGAAGGTATCTTAAATGAAACAACGTATCAGAAACTTTTTGTGACAGGGTCTTCTTTTAGCATTTTATATGGACTACCAAATATACATAAGGAAGGAGTTCCAATCAGACCCATTATGGCAGCCTATAACAACCCGTCTTATACAATATCAAAACACCTTGTCTCTTTACTCAGTGATTTCTCGTGCAACCAGTTCTCACTAAAAAATGGCTATGAGTTTCAGCAACAAATAGTTTTACAAGATGGTGATCTACATATGACAAGTTTTGATGTAGAATCTCTTTTTACAAATGTGTCACTAAATGAAACGATTAATATTATTTTAGATAAAATTTTTATGACGATCAAATTATTTTTCATGGTTTTAACAGACATTATTTTAAGACTTTTCTTGAGCTTGCTGTGCAAGACCCCATGTTTGTTTTTAATGGCCAACTCTATTCGCAGGTCGATGGAGTTGCCATGGGTTCCCCGTTAGGACCCTTATTTGCAAATATGTTTATGTCCTCTTTTGAAGAAATTTTTTTAAATAGTTATCCAGACACTTTTAAGCCAGTGTATTATAGAAGATATGTTGATGACACTTTTGTGTTATTTAAACAACCATGGCATAGTAAAATGTTTTTAAACCATATAGATATTCAACACCAAAATATGAAGTTCACTATAGAAAAAGAGAACAACAACTCTCTACCTTTTTTAGACATTAACGTAAGCAGAGACAATGGTGAATTTATAACATCTGTGTATCGGAAAAAGACATACACTGGACTTGCCAACAATTTTTACAGTTCCTGTTTTTTTTTTTTTTTAATTTTAAACTAAATGCTATATACACACTTGTTTATAGGGCTCTACGTTATTCCTCAAGCTGGTAACTCTTTCATAAGGAGATTTTATTTTTGGTTAATTTTTTCAAGCAAAACTCTTACCCTGAAAGTATGGTTCATAAGGTTATAAACAAGCTCCTCTTACGACATTTCTCCACAACAGTATCATCGTATAATGTCAAAAAAAAAAAAATATTTTCGCTACAATTCCTTACTTATCTGACAACAAGTTTTCCATCAAACTTAAAAAAAAAAAAAAAAAAAAAAAAATAATAGAAAAAGAGTTCGGCTGCCTGAACATCAAACTAATCCCAATCAATCCCCTCAAAATTAATGTATTTTTTGGCTACAAAGACAAACTGCAGACCTTCATGAGGTCCAACATCATTTATAAATTCAAGTGCCCGGGATGTCCCGGTATCTCTGTTAGATCTTGAGGGGTTGTTGCAGGTGAGATACTGTAGTCATATGGGATACAGCTTTAGAACGGGTCAGAGACTTCGTAACCCAGAATTTTCTAATATAAGGAATCATGCTACCATTTGCAAAATCCAAGTAAACAAAAAACACTTTTCAATTAATGGTGGGACAAAACATAGCTAATTTCTAACTACCCTTGAGTCATTGTATATCAAACGGCTTGTTCCTTCTTTAAACTCCAATATCTCTGCCTCTCCTCTTTTCTTAGCATAATTGAAGTGGTAGGTGGGTAACAATTTTTACTCATTCGTTTTTCACCTTTTTCTATGGATGGTCTGATGAGCACTGGTTCTCTTTTGTTTTACTGTTTTAGTTTTTACGATTTTTTGTTATAAAATCAATAATGTTTTAATACTCTTTTACTATTTTGTTTTAAATTATTGTACAAATTTTAAGAATCTTATATTTATATATTTTACAGATTGATAATGAACATTGCAATGTTCGAAACGCTCTAAATAAATTATGGCCTGTTAACTGATGTTTTTTGTACCCTGCTGCACACCAAATATATATATATATATATATATATATATATATATATATATATATATATATATATATATATATATATATATATATATATATATATATAAATATATATATATATATATATATATATATATATAGAGAGAGAGAGAGAGAGAGAGAGAGAGAGAGAGAGAGAGAGAGAGAGAGAGAGAGAGAGAGAGAGAGAGAGAGAGAGAGAGAGAATCCACAAACACATATGGAAGTAAATGGAAAGCCATAGCTAAACAATTCCTTGAGTTAATAGGTACATTTGACTGTTCCGAATGCTGGCACATGTCTAATATGAGGTTCATTTATAAGTCGCTGCTGTAAAATATTCATAAACAGAGTATAAATGATTTATGCAGGCCTTGAGATATTCAAAGAGAGAGAGAGAGAGAGAGAGAGAGGAGAGAGAGAGAGAGAGAGAGAGAGAGATAGAGATTTCTGTAGTTTATATAGTAATTGTCCACCATATAAATTAATTTTTAAACATTCAGCCATATCAAAGGAAGTTTTCGCTTGATATTGCAATGTTTCTAATAAAAATCATTGTATAATACTTCCTAAAACTCATCAGTATTTTTTAACTGTTATATTCACTGCTAAATATTTTCATCAGCCTTTAGATATTCATAGATTACAACATTTAGTAATAAATAAGGATAATTTACTGTAAAATATTTTCCAAGTCTTTCAGATTCAAGGGGATGTGCCATCTCAGTTTTTAGAGCCTAAGGCACTTGCCCTTTATTCATCAAATATTTACACTCCCTTTTCGGTGATCTTTGTCGTCTCACCGCCTGTGTCCGTGGTCAAGAAAGGTTAGCATTGATATTTAAAATTTTAATTATATACAGTGAAATTTATGCTGCGTTTCTTATTCAATCTTTATTGCAAGAGCTTCAATTTGCTTGACAATTATTGAGGACACACGGAAAACTTGGAGTCAGTTATCACAAAGTATTGATGGTGGGATTATTTTGTTTGATTTAAGTGGTGATCCAAATAATGGGTGATTTTTGAAAAAAAAAAGGGGGTGGGGGTGGAATGGTCAAGTGAACGTGTTTTACGCCGCAGTTTGGGAGATATTTCTTAGCTGGAGGGATAGTGAGACACTTGAAACTGAAATGGACCATTTAAAATACGCCGGCGCAGAGGGCCATTCATTTAAAAAATGCCGAGGTTGCTTCGTAAATAAATGAATAAAGAATAAATGAAGGGAACACAAATATGCACTTTATCATGGGTACTTAAGCTTATTTGAATCAAGATTATGAGAACGTTGTGCATGAGAGTGATATGAATTCAGCTTGATCGATGCTTTTTTTCTCAAGATTAAGTTACACATCATTATATAAACATTGAAAATTTACAAGCACGGTGTTAGTGTACGTAATCACTTAGTGTTTATGCCACCAGGGCGTGTATTTTTCAGGCTTATTAGACATATTAAGAGAAAATTAGTATATCATACTTTCATGACAAAATTCCTGAAAATTATGTCGTTATGAGAAAGATAAAACTATTTTTTTTTTTTTGGTATATGAATTATCAATAAAGCAAGTTTTTCAAAATGATTTACTAGCATGTATTAGTGGTGTCATATACCGCAATACAATCAATTTTCGACTCAATTAATTAAACTGATTATATTCAAAGTGTTCTATCGTCATCATTATTTACTATATCCATCATTGATTATCTATTATGCAAGCTTAATTCTTAACTTTCGCTGATAATCAATCTTCCAACAACAACATCTACTTTATTCTGCTGGTACTGATACTGCTACAGCAAATCCACAAATATTTGCAGGAACATTAATATTTATCAGATAAGATTTAGGCGATGATACACTATTTTACAAGATGTATCAAGACTCTTCATTTACCCTCTCTCCACAGACCCTAAAATACAAATGACTTCCTAATTTCCTCAGTGTCAGACTGGCCGGCGTAAGGAGTAATCACCCCCCCCCCCCCCCCGAATCCTTCAATTGGAAACGTCTACTGGGCTCCTTCCCCCAAAAAATAATCATATATATATATATATATATATATATATATATATATATATATATATATATATATATATATATGTATGTGTATATATATATATATATATATATATATATATATATATGTGTGTGTGTGTGTGTGTGTGTGTGTGTGTGTGTGTGTATGTGTATGTGTGCTGTAGTGGATACTCGAGACATAAATGATACCACAGCCCACAGTATGAAGAATATGAAGTCGAATTGTAATATTTTCAAGTTCGCTTAGGTTCGATAAGGCTTTGCCCATTTCCTTAACAGTGATAAGAAGAAGAACTCCTTATTTACTTTGACATGGTAATGCTAGAAATCTATGACGAATAATTCCCCTGAGTGTCGGTAGGCATTTGAATAAAAGTGTCCCTTCGGTATTATTGAATTTAAGACGAACACAACTTCTTAAAATGCAGATACGGAAGAATCTAAAAGATTTGAATATATAGCTACCCACTAAAGTAGTTAACATTATAATATTATATATATTATATACACGTTTTATTCATGTTCCAAGGTTTAAAGGTCACTCATGAATGGCAAGGGCAAGGGACAGTGACATTGCTCTATCAAGCAGTACAATGTCCTAGAGACTGATCATATTACATATGATCAGTGCCCAAGCCCCCTCTAAACCCAGGATAGGACCAAAGTGGTCCAAGCAATGGCTACTGATGACTCAGCAAACAGATCTATAGACTCCCCCAAGGACGGTGAGGTTGCGCGACCAAATGAACTAACGAGTCTGAGCGGGGCTCGTACCCCAGTCTGGCAATCACCAGGCAAGGACACTATCACCAAGCCATCACAGCCCTTAATAGTTTTCCAGTAAAAAAGGCAGGGGCGTTCACACTTGTGCCCACGTGTCTCTTCAGCTGAAGAGCAAAATGTTTTTAAAATTGTATGATTGTATCATGAAAACATATCAATTACAAGAAAAAGCTTACTAAACAAATAAAGAAGGATTTGAAACTAAAGTGGCACTTTTCAACGACTGAATGCCCTTGATGTTAGAATAACCAGTCCACCGGTTTTTTTTATATAAAACGATATATGTCTCTTTTTTTTTAATTCCAAATAAATCTAAAACTACCTTTCATATTATATCAGGGAATAAAATAATTCAAATCGCAAATACATCTCTCTCTCTCTCTCTCTCTCTCTCTCTCTCTCTCTCTCTCTCTCTCTCTCTCTCTCTCTCTCTATATATATATATATATATATATATATATGCATATATATTTATATATATATATATATATATATATATATATATATATATATATTTATATATATATATATATATATATATATATATATATATATATATATATATATATATATATACATATATATATATATATATATATATATATATATATATATATATATATATATATGCATATTTATATATATATATATATATATATATATATATATATATATATATATATATATATATATAATACATTTAATTTTAAGTGACGATATCACTGTTCACCTTGATCGATAAAATTATGAGAGTATGTGTACCGATGCTGGAAAATGGTGGTAACCCCCTTATGGATGTTGTTCTTCGCTTCCTGGTTGAAGATCGACATGCCAGGTACATTTTGCCAATAGCTATTACAGGCGAGAGGCCTATATTGTGACTAGGCTTTCAGTCTTATTACAGACAGTGATCAGGGAGGTCAGCATTTTCTTGGTAAAGGTTAGTAATGCTGAACTCCAAATATACAAATATGTTCATAGAATGCGAGAAGCTATGTTTCCTACGGGGTTTAATGATATACTCAGTGTTGTTTCAGACTGGAGACTCGTCAGTAAGATTGAGGGCGAGATGATGGTAAGTAAAATTATATTTGAAGGATTTTTACATCTAAGAGATAGGAATTATGAGTATTTACCATAGCAAATTTACTGTTAGGATTGAAAAGGATATTTCTCGTGTACTGAATTAACAAAAGTTTTTATCTAATTATGTTCAAAAAGTTTTTCAAGTAGTTCTCCAACTTAGAAACACTGAAATATAGATGGAAATAATACCCCCAACGAAACTCATTCAGTCTTCAATAATATCGGAACATAAATATAAGCATCTTACTCTATATGGTACTTGGTGCTTATAGTTGACATATATCACCTTAAAGTCCTAGTTCTGTTACTAAAGACCATCAAACAATGTTATCCTCCTCAATTAATCATTTGAAATGAAGTAAATCACAAATTTAATGCTGCTGCATATTACTGCTGTATAAATATGTATATATATATATATATATATATATATATATATATATATATATATATATATATATATATATATATATATATATATATATATATATATATATGCATAAAAATCACAGGAAAACGTGATGCTCAGATGCAGAAGAACCAAAGGGAAAATGAAAATACGAAATATACGCTTAAGTCCTGACTAGTTTCGTGATACTTCTTCAGAGGACTGATTTATTGAGAGAGGTTTCTTTACATTTTATAGGGAAAGCAAACGTACGAACATACATATATGTTTATGATATTAATGTTGTATGTGTATATATGTATATATACATATGTATATGGGTATATGTATGTATGTGTATATATATGTATG
>NC_090725.1:152108294-152153294 GCF_036898095.1 Palaemon carinicauda
AGAGAGAGAGAGAGAGAGAGAGAGAGAGAGAGAGAGAGAGAGAGAGAGAGAGAGAGAGAGAGAGAGAGATTTGTGTAGCAGGACTCTCCCCTCATCAATTTATTATTTTCTCTTCAAGGTGCAGGAGAGGAGTGGTATTAGATTTACTTTCAATATTTTCCAGAAAAATCTGCAATGAAACTATGATCTCTTATTTTCTCAGACATAAGGATCATGAAACCTTGTAGCTGGTGTTGCAAAAGATTGTTGCTAGTCAGCAAATTGGGATACTGAAAGATCTCGTTAATGCGTTATTATTTGATGTCATAAGATAACGAATTCCATATGGGGCGAGCTTGGATATATCGAATGTCAGAGTACTTACAGAGCGATATAAAAACAGATGATACCTACAAAATTTGATTTCATAAAAAATTGCTTGATCGATCATACATTTTGAATAGCAGCATTTTATTTTTTACTTCTTTCGTCAAAATATCTGGCAGGAACTCGACAAATGCCTGAAGGTTGACATTTCTAGATTTTGCCTAAAAAAAAGGTTTTGGGGCTTAAAATGTTAAAAAGTTTATAATTTGACAAAAAGCACTAATAAAAGAAATATAGCCCTAATAAATAGAGGACTGATAACAGGAGCACATGTTTTTATTTTTGTATATCTAAACAAAGTTCTTTGAGGGGGAATGTTATGCAGATAAGTACAAACCAAAGAGGCAACATGAGATGAAAATATGTCAATTACGACGCCATTGTAATAAGATTATTAAGATATATTTCTTTACTCTTGGAATTATTCTGGGAATCTGTAAAAGGGAATTATATGTAAATAAAACAGGACATAACCAGAGTGATTAAATTCACCGTTTTTTCCCTCTCTAATTCAGTATTCCCCCGTGTTCCATAAAAGTATGATAACCGGAATCTCTGATTATAATAAAAATTTGCCTCCCTGCCTCCCTGCTAAAGTACTTAACTCATTAACTACAAATGAGTTAGATAAAAGATATGCCGCCATTGCTTTATAGTTAAAACCTTTTATAGATCTGAGATGTATCTAAGATGTCTATATATTTTATACCCGTAGGTAAAAATCAAAAAATTAAATAATGAACCTGCAATTTCTATATTTTGGAAATACTTTTACTACACAGAGGGACCCTCGCTATATCTGCATTAGTGTTGTTCTTGAAAAAAAAAAAAAAAAAAAAAAATCCTTTGCATATGCGCCTTTGAAAATATATTTTTCCTCAATTTTGTACTTATGATAATGAATATTGACGGTGTACTAGGACTTGCATCTTGCAGTTAGTAACGGTCAGCATTAATCAATATCCATAATAGTTCTTTTGGCATGATAATCATTAATTTTCACATGGTATCTTAAACAGAGAAAGATTGTAATATAACCAAACTAAAACGTTTCAGATTTATTGGAGCGGAACTCCATAGCCTAATGACCAAAAGTTCTGTATCGACTTAATTTCACTCTATCTTCATGTGTTGCATTATGTTTATAATTTGTCCTATTCATGACCAACTAGGTTGTTTTATGTTGAGTTTTAAATAGCATAACACAAAAAAGCAAAGCAATAGCACAGATCTTGAAAAATCCATCCTTCATCGGAAACTACAACTACAAACTTGATTATCTATAGCTTTAATTTTTTTTTTCTGTTAGCATACTAACTCTAAATTAGCCATTGCTGGGGTATTAAGTACTTAATAAATAAGTATCCAAATATCACATTTGCCTTCTCTAAAACTACAGAAAGGAGGGACCTTTAATTCCAATGAACGCGAATCATCTCCATTTTAACTGGAGGCCAATTAGCCTAAATAACTCATTGCCGTGTTTCGTTATGCTAGGTAAAGGTATTCTCTTCAATGGATGGACGTATTCATTGAATTTTGGTTATATGACCAATCACTAGGGCCTAGGAGGCCATTCCGTACAAAAACTCAAATCCATTACAACCCTGAAGCTGTAGGATAAAACTGTTGGAGGGTAAAATGATAGGTAGTGGGAACGATGAGCAGATGAAGGGCTAAAATGTGGCTTCAGCTAAGTAAGTGTGGAAGCCAAGCTGCAAAGGCTTTTATACATAGATGTTTCCTCTCTACAGTGCACAGCATGAGATTTTACATTGAATTGTGCAATGCGTACCTGATCGACTTGCAGAAAATAACTAAATCCTTCGTTACTTGGACATCATTATTATGATATTTCTATGAAATCTAAAATGCTTAGATTACTAACAAGCAAAATAATACGGTTCTAGTAATGGGATTTATTCAAAAGTATTTTTTTTTCTTTTTCTTTTAACCTATAACGGTGAACCCATCAGCTACTATCTTGGAACTTAGTTTAATTCTTAACATGCATTGGTAAACACCTAATAGTAAAATCTTTAAACCTCTTTTGATAGCTTATTTTTAGACTTCCTTCAGTCACGCTTCCTTTTGAACAACTGATTAACCTTTATTACTACCCTTTGTAAAGAGATTTCCTGAATATCTTGTCCATCCATTAACTAATTATTTTCTTCTTGAACATTTCTTTTTTCTAATTTAGTGCAATTTCATTTTATAGTTTAAGTATGGAAAGCATGGCAGTCAATCTTTCCCTATCTGTATTTTGTGTTGTTACCATAATTCTTTAATACTCTATCTGATATTAAGAACAGTTACATTCTATTACTTATATAAATGAAAGTAATATACATTTTTTTTTTCACTAAGTTCCGAATGTTTCTAATTCTTCAAATTATATATTAATGTAAGATCATTCATACTAAAAAGTGGTGAATTCCGAGTAAGCTATAGCCAAATGGTTCAATGAAACAAAAAATTTGAATATATTTTATTGTAAGTTGATTATTACTAGCTGTTAAGTATCATACTCATATAAAAAATTGGGGACTCGTTACACACATAAAGTCAAAAAGATACATAAACTTGAAAATTTTCAAGTTCGACTGGGTGCATCTGGCAAGAGCCCTAAACAATGGCTTAGCCGGAGTATTCAGCAATGTCAGCTACGCCTTGACCGTGCACGTGATACCTGCTGCTTATATGCCACTCTTACCCATGTATATATATATATATATATATATATATATATATATATATATATATATATATATATATATATATATATATATATATATATATATATATGGGTAGCATTTAGGTTCCGATTTCTTTTATGGTCTCGCGTAGCATGGTTGGTTTCGACCTGGCCTTTCATTAGAAGGGGCCAGCGTTCGATCCCAAGTATGAGGTAGAAATTTATTTCTATTTGAACACGATGTTGTGGTGATATTTATCCATATTGACTCATTAGGGATAATTTGAATGAATTACTACCAATTGTGTCACGTGGTGGGCTGGGAAGTCGGGTAAAACTCGCTGGTAAGAGACTGATTACTCGCCAGGTAAATCCTGGACTGCTGGGTAGCAGTTAGGTTCCGATTTCTTTTACGGTCTCTCGTGGCATGGTTGGTTTCGACCTGGCCTTTCATTAGAAGGGGCCAGCGTTCGATCCCAAGTATGAGGTATATATATATATATATATATATATATATATATATATATATATATATATATATATATATATATATATATATATATATATATATATATATATATATAGAGAGAGAGAGAGAGAGAGAGAGAGAGAGAGAGAGAGAGAGAGAGAGAGAGATAGATAGATATTGTAGATGAGAAACCTGGTCAAATAGTTAGAACTTTGGGTGTAGAGAAAATATTCCCCTAAATTTTGAAGCCACTGGCAGCAGGGTGATGGATTGGGTTTGAGGCTATAGACAAGATGTCTCTTTGGCATCTACTCTCGATGACTGGGAGATGATCTTACTGGAATGAATTTGGATCAGCAGTGGTCATTTGCCTTAGTTTGACACATACTGTGCATCACAAGGAACTGGATATCCTTCGATGAGTTTAGCCAGTGAATCCTCTTTGGATTTAGTCAGTCTATGGAAAGAGAAAATAAGAGAATGGTCCCTAGCCCTGGGATTAGCAGGGTTCTAAGAATTTTTCGGTCCCGAACTACTCAATAAAAATCAAAATTGATAATTGGAGTGTTAGAACCATTAATCAGAATGGGAAGTTACAGCAAGTGGAGAATAGATTTATGAAATATAGTTTTGATAACTTAGGCCTAAGTGAAGCATGTTTTAAGCGGATTGGCAGAAAAATATTGCACTAAGGAATTATATATATCTACTCAGGAATAACAGATGGCATTGGAAGAGAAATGGGGCAGGAATGATAATGACATCAAGAGATGAGTCGGAATTAACGGAATAGAGAGCTGGAAATAATATATTTTTACTTGTAAAGTTTAAACCAAAACAGTAAGATATGAGTAGTATATGCACCACCAAATCCTTCCCCTGGAGAAACGAAAGATTATTGGTATGAAAAACTGCAGAGTGTAATAAATTAGAATAATCAAGGTAGAGAGAATGTAATGGGTGCTGATGGTCTTGGTGAAGTTGCAAATGAAAAAGGAGCACATTTATCAGTTTTTGTTCAACAATCTTGTCATTGGGGGTACTCTTTTCCAGCACCAGTACATCAACAAATATACAAGGACTTCACCTTTTGACAATCACACAAATCATATAGATCAAATAGGTATTGATAAAGAGAGGAGGGGGACTCTGAGATATGCAAGAAGCTATGGAGTTGCCGATATTAGTAGTGATCACCAGCTTCTCATTATCACACTGAAATTAAAACTGAAAACACCAAATAGAATTGTAGATAAAATACCTAGGTTTGATACAACCAAGCTTCTAGAGCATGAACGCCGAGTAACATTTACAATTAAAAGTAGGAATTTATTTGTAGTCTTAGAGACTTCAAGACACAAAGTGCAGCAATTAATCAAAAACTGTGTGAAATTGAGAACATAATATCAGTCAGTTGGTAGTGAAGTATTGGGACATGTAGTTACAAGGCGGAAGCCATAGATATAAAATGATACTATGGATACTATAAAAGAGAGACACAGACAGAAAATGAATGTTGAAAAGTTTTGAGGAAGCATTTAAAATTTCAAGGTAGAGCATGCCGAGTACTCTTGTATTGATAGTGAGGTCAAAAGAAAAGCCAGGAGTGACTGGAGAAAATATTTACACAGGCATGCAGATGAGGCTGACAGTTATGAATTCAGGGAGTGGCTATGGTGTAAAAATTGCTCATAAAGCTATTCATGACATCTATACTAGGGCAAAAAAGAAGAAGCATATACCAATCAAAAGGAGAGATGGATCTGTTGTAACAACAGAAGATTAAGAAAGCCAACTTTTGATGGAACAGCTTAGTAAGATCGTGAATAGGATTTATGAAGAGAAGAATTTGATTTATATACCCGAATCTGAGGAAGACCTTGATATGCCCATGAAAGAGTTCAGTGTGTTTGAAGTCGAAGCTATCATTAAAAAGCTCAAGAGATGGAAAAGCACCTGGTTACGCTAGAATTAGTGCTGACAGGATTTTGGCCTACCAGAACACTTACAAGATTATTTTTTAGAATGTGGCATGAGGAAGTAGAACCTGATGAATGGGAGCTAGGAGTGTTGATGAAAATGGCAGAGAAGAAGATAATACTAATTGCAATAATTACAGAGAGAAAAATGGATGAAAAGCTGAGAGTTAAACAAGCAGGATTTCGAAAAGGTTTGAGTTTACTGATCAAATTTTAATTTTAAGATATGTTGTACAGCAATATGTAGAATAAATAAATCCCCTTTTGATGGCATTTGTGGACTATGAAAAAGCCTTTCATAGTGTGTACCAGCCAATTTTGTGGAGAATTCTGTGTTATTATTGAGTTCCTCTTAAATATGCAAATTCAATTAAATCTGTTCATGAGCATGGAAAAGGCAGTCTAATAAAATGAATCTCCAGTGAACAGTGGAATACTACAAAGGAATTTGTTGTTACCTATGTGGCTTATCCTCCTCAAGGATTTTGTAATGCATGGAACAGTTGGGGATGGCAGAGAAGGATTGGACTCGATTAGTAACAGAAAATTAGCAGATCTAGAGTCTGCTAATGACGCTGTTTTTTATTAGCGAAGCACCAAAGGACTTGCAAAGTTTGCTTACCAAAATACATGAATTATCACAGGAGATTGGGCTCAATATAACTAGTATAACTAGAAGAAAGACGGAGATGATGAGAATGGAATACGCAATGGAGGATGGAATATCATTGGAAGGGGAAAGGTTTAAGGAGGTGGTATCATATAAATATGTGGGAACCATGATTTCTAATACAGGGTCTTTACAATTGGAGTTTAATTAAAGATTGAAAAGAGCAAATCAGACAAATGATAGGATAAGTATAATTTGGAAATCAAATCGCCTGAAAATACATATGCAAATCTTATTATATATCAGTTTAATGAGATCGGTGTTACTGTATGTACATGAGTCGTGATATGACAATCAAACAATATCGAACAGATATTGTAGATTTGAGAACAAAGCTCACAAAAGAATATTTGAAGTTAAATGGCAAGACAGGATTAGAAATGTAAACTACAGTAGAGATTACTCAAATGCTATATGTAGATGAGATCATGGTCAGGAGGTAGATGGAGATGGTTTGGGTATGCTCTTTGCAGTTCCCAAGAGAGATTGGGGCACCAACCTTCCCACTGGGCTCTACGAGGAACTACAGGGCTGAAGACTAAGAAGAGTGGAATAGGAGATGATAAATGGAGAAATATCGATTTAAAAGCTCAAGATAGAGACAACTGGCGGTATTCAAGTGAGACCCTATACGTCAGTAGTTATAGGAGAGATGATGTATATTTATATATATATATATATATATATATATATATATATATATATATATATATATATGTGTGTGTATATATATATATATATATATATATATATATATATATATATATATATATATATATATATATATATATATGCCCAAACACACATGTGTCATCCGGTTTACGAACTTTCAGATTTATGAACACAATACTACCGCAAGTCAAAAATGTATGTAAACTTCGTATAGTTATAATTTTTCAATTACAGCTGCCTCTAACTGGGTCCCGATGCCTTTGCTGCCACCTAGGCCGTTCAGCCCCGACCCGCTTTATTGAAAATCAATTGTGTTTGCTATTGTAATCATTGTACCTTTTTCTTTTTTCATTACCTCTAACGTATTTTTTCCTCATTTCCTAAATCAAAATAACATTAGGTATGGCTGATGAGCAGAATACTTTTAGAAGTCTAATGAAATGCAAAAAAAGAAGCGGTGATAGAGGTAGTAGTGTAAAGTAATGGCAATCCATTTCAATGAAAATGAAAGTAGCCATTATCAGAAATAAGATAGGGGTCAGGAGACGGCAAATATTGTGCATGCATATGAAGCTAGTCGCTAAACAATTGGCACGATTTATAAGACGACACCAAGTTATTTGATGACGGCCAATTAATTAGAGGTGTCGGCTAAATTGTCTCCTATAATATAACCGTTACTGCAGAAAATTTTTTGAAATGTAAGTTACAGTATTTTTTTTTATTTATATATCATTTACAGTAAATGCAGTTTACTATATATTTGATTATATTGTGTAATATAGATGTGTGTGCGTGTGTGTGTCTGTGAGAGAGAGAGAGAGAGAGAGAGAGAGAGAGAGAGAGAGAGAGACCGTTAGCGTATGTAGATGTATAGGTAAGAAATGTTTTATCGTGATGAATTGTCTTTTTGTATGTACAGTAAAGTAAACCATTTCTTATTCTGAATAAAATTTATTTGCTTCGTTTTACTGAACACTTTACCCAGCAGTACATTACAATGCTATATTACAAACAAAATTTTCAGTTTTTTACTTTATGTTATCAGAAATGTTGATGTTATAGTGTACAGTATGCAGCAAAACTGGTGATTCTCTTTCATATTTACTTCAGACAAACGCTGTTCTTAAGTTGCCACTTGGAATTTAATCATATATTTCACTATGTAAACGTGTGTATGTTTGAGAAAACGTTGGTCACTTGTTATGAATAAATTTATCTTTAATTAATGTTAGATCGAAAAAAAATCATACTAATATGATACTTCCGAACAAAAATTAAATATGTTACTGTAGTGCGAATCCCTTTGTGAATATTACTACGTGAGAATCAGTGAGACTAGTCTTTGAGCTGTCTCTCTGGATAGAAGGATTCAAACTGGAAAAGAGGGCGTCTAGATGGAGAACAGTTTAAGCAGAGCACTATAGTATAATGTTAACAATTTATGCATTTGGGATATGGTTTCAAAGTTATTACTTATGTTTTGCTTATGTTGTTGTGTGTATAAAAGACACGTTAGATAGGATCGTAATTTCAAAAATTGCAATAAATTATTACAAGTCATAGTTTAGACTATAATCAACACTACTTGTATAATTCAAGTGTCCCAACCGGTTTTTCAGTTCGAGGAACAATTGATAGATATATAAATAAATAAATAAATAAGCTACGCAGTGAGTTATTTTCGCTATTAAAACACAATTAATTCTACTGTTCTATTGTTTTACTTTTACTTTACGAACGGAGGACTAGATTCAGGTCAGACATATTCAGTGTTATGTGCAAGTTCTACAGAAAAACAATAACAATGTATCTTGAATAATAATAATAATAATAATAATAATAATAATAATAATAATAATAATAATAATAATAATAATGTGGATGATGATGATGGGATGGCTCAAAAGTCAAGCCCTATGCTATTAGCTTTATAACTCTTCGTAGTCTTCTGTGGTTGTACAGCAGCAGGTCTCTCATCTCCTGGGATAGCTTTTAATTTTTTTTCCTTCATTTTATCGTTTAGCCATCTACAAACAGTCGTTTCATTGAGGTTAAGATGATTGGTTATATCACCAGAATCTGGTGAAGTAAGCTTGACTAGAGTTACAGCTATCTGGTATTTGTTGGGTAGCTTGTGAGATTGCCACCATGAGACTGCCAGTTGACGTCTGGTTAGACCACGCCCATATCTACACCTCCGAAACGTTCTTTATGTTTAATACATAACCATGGTGGAAAGAAAAGACTGACTCATTAAGTACTTTGTTTTTCATTTTTATTCCTATTAAAGAATATTGGGTTAATTTTTCCACAATGATCTAGCTGATATTTTGAAAAAAAAAAAATCAATCCTCTAAGATCGTGCTTAATGAACTGTATCTTTTATTGAGCGAAGTTTCAAAATGCTTCGTCCAGGGAGCTAGTCTTATTAGAAATAGGAAGAATGTGAGTGTTGCCAATTAGTGACTTTCGAAAAAATATCACTGAATTCAGGTATCACCAGTTTTGCTGTATACTCTGTAACGTAATTCACATTAGGATATTCGATTGTTTGATGTACAGTATACATCACTAACTGGCAACTCTCACATTCTTCACAATGCTGATAAGACTAGGTTTATGCTATATTTTTCATTAAAATATCAGCCAGATCATTATGGAAAAATTAGCCAAATAATCTTTAATTATGATAAAAATAAAATAAGTAAAAACTTTATGAGTCTGACTTTTTAGCCACCATAGTTATGTATTTTACGTAAAGAACGTATCGAAGATGTAGTTTTGGGCGGAGTCTAACCGGACATCAACTAGCAGTCCCACCGTGGCACTCTCAGAATTAATTCATCTGTCAAATATGGCTGGAGCTCTCCAACATTTACCAGATAACTGTCAACCTAGTTAAGCTAATTTCATCAGATTCTCTATAAAAAATAAATAACACCAATCGTTTTAACATGAAGGAAACGACTGTTTAGAGATGGTTAAACAATACAATGAAGGCGACAAATTTAAAAGCCATCCCAGGAGAAGAGAGACCCTGCTGCTGCACAACCGCCGAAGACGACGAAGAGTTATAACGCTAATAGTCTTCCATTCGTAGAGTAAAATTTAGATATTAGAAGGGTAGAATTAATTGTTTCTAATAGATGAAACTCACTACATCGCTTATTTATTTATTTATTTATTTACATATTAATTTTTCCTCAAACTGGAAAAAAACAGCATTTGGAGACTAGATTTACATAAGTAGCGGTGAGTATAGTCTAAATTATGACGTAATAATTTATTACGTTTTGAAATCATGATCCTAACTGAGGGTTTTTTTTATATAGAAAAAGACATATGCAGAAATAAGTAATAACTTTGAAATCATATCCCAAATGCATAAATTGTTATCATTAGACTGTAGCGCTCTGCTTAAGCTGATTTCTATCTAGACGCCTTCTTTCCTATTTTGAATTTTCTTATCCAGACAGATAGCTTAAAGACTAGTCTCACTTACTCTTGCGGAGTCACATTAAAAACAAGATTCGGAGACTAGATTTACATAAGTAACGGTGAGTATAGTCTAAATTATGACTTGCAATAATTTATTACAAGTTTTTAAATCGTGATCCTAACTAAAGTTTTTTAATACATAAAACGACATATGCAAAAATAATCAATAACTTTGAAATCATATCCCAATTGCATAAATTGTTATCATTAGACTGTAGCGCTCTGCTTAAACTGATTTCCATCTACACGCCTTCTTTCCTATTTTGAATTTTCTTATCCAGACAGACAGCTCAAAAAATAGTCTCACTGACTCTTGCGGAGTCAAGTTGACAAAGGGATTCATGCTACAATTCTGAAGTATCATTTCAAATAAAATATCCATAACAAGTGACCAATGTTATCTCATATATAAACACATTTACAAAGTGAAATATAATAATTAATATTATGTAACAACTTAAGAACTACGCTTGTCCTAAGCAAAAAAAAAAAAAAAAATATAGAATCACTACTTTTGCTGCATACTGTACCTAATATTCTGAGTAAAATGTACTTTACTATATTATTCACTACACCAAGTGCTTCGGATAATGTAGATATGAGAGAGAGAGAGAGAGAGAGAGAGAGAGAGAGAGAGAGAGAGAGATTATTGCCTAATAAATTTATTACGCCCAAAGACGTCAAACAAAGTTACATATTAGCAGTTACATACAGTATATCAGAAATCAACAAAAAAAAAAATTCAAGCATTGAATCATCAGTATATCAGTAACAAAAATAATATATATCAGATTGTATTCCATTATCACAACAACTGCAACAGACAGTTTAGCAGGCACCAAAGTGTGGATGACGAGTCAAAATTACGTCTAGGTGGTCATCTTTGAGTAAATATTGGCAGGTTTGAAGTAAATTTTGTCCTTGAGGTAACAGATTCCTGACAGTAGGGCAATGAAGGCAGTAGTGTTCAAGGTAATTGGCATTAGCAAAGTTACAAAGTTTACATGAGGTGTAGTGTGGTATATCTAGTGTCTGCCCAACCTGCCGCACAGGACGATATCCCTACCTTATCCTGGCACTTACGACATTATGCCTACGCACCATGAGTCCACATCGCCGGTACTTGTGACGGCTGATGTTGTATGGAAACATTAGTGCCCCTCTCTGCATCCCTATGCTGTACTGTACAGGCAAAAGCTGCTGAATATATTCTATGTTTAAGGCAGTGAAGTGAGGGCTCAACATTTCTGTCATCAAGGTCGAGCGTGCACGCAGCTTTAGCAAGACTGTCCACCATGTCATTCCCAGCAAGTCCAATATGGGAGGGCATCCACATGAATTACAAGACAAGCGAGGCATTGTAAGCAGCAGCGAGTTGACAAAATATGTCTCGCACAACACAGCAACAGCTAGAAGATGTCAGTGCCTGGAGTGCAGATTTGGAGTCACAGTTCGGTCTGCATGTTGACTATCCGAGTGGAAGGAGGGCATCCTAGGATAAACCTCATTACTCTATTTTGGAACAGTTCTAGAGGTTGTAACGCCTGTCTGGGTAATTGAATTAAATAGTCAACAACTGACCTTAAGAAGAGGATATAGAGGGTTTTAGCCACGGGGATAGATATACCTGTGGCCCTGGTGGCAAGCCACTTGATGGGAGTGAAACGAGGCTCCAGTCGATCAAGAAGGTTGTTCACCATGGGGTGGATTCGTTGTCGTGCAGATATAGCAAGGGTGATCCTAACTGGTGCTCCTAGATATGTACACTGTGTGCTGTGAGGTACAATATACCAACCCATAATGAACACTGGCAGGTCTCGGATATTCCGCGCAGAGAAGATTCTGTTTTTTTCTGGGGAGAGTATGAGGCCACAGGAGGTACAGGACTTGTAGAAGTCTTGAAGGACACGCTGAAGTTCTCGAGGGCTAGTGGAGTGGATGCAGACATCATTAGAATAGCAGGTTACAGTGGTTCCAGGGATAGCAGGGAGGAGAGACAGTACACTGTGCATAAGTACATTAAAAAGAAATGTGCTCGATACACTGCCCTGAGGTGTGCCAAGCTCAAAATTTCCATAGGAGCTACATGCACTCTTAAAGAAAACACGTGATTTTCTGTTACTGATATAACCGTTTATCCACTTCAGAAGGTTTCCTCTGAGTTAAAATCGACAAGCTGATCAAGAATTATATCCCTGTTGGCTATATCAAAAGAACTTTTGAGGTCAAGGAAGGCAACTACACTGTTGGAGGACAATCGGGAGTAGAGTTCAACTAAACAGTGATGAGTACTCCTCTGTGGAAGACAGCCATACAAATGGAGAGAAAGTTTTTCTTGTAACCGGTATATTAGCCTGGTTAGTAATATACGCTCAAACACTTTCCTAAAACATGAGGTGAGGGAGATAGGCCGGTATTTATCAGCTCCAGACTTTGGGATAGGACTAATTGTGCTAATGGTCCAGGCAGCAGGTACATATCCATGTTGGTAGCAAAGATTATACAATTGTAGAAGAGGATTTCCAGGAACCTTCTGGAAGAGACGAAGAACTTGATAAGTAAGGCCATAATCTCCAGGAGCAGAATTTTTATTTCCCATAACGGCACATCGTAAATCATCCTCGGTGATCAGCTCTTTGTCCTTCTTGTTTGATTCCAACAATGCAGCCATCAGACGAAGGCTGCGTAACTTGCTCTGGGAAGGAAGTGCTTCTTGGATTTGTACAGCGAGATTACTGGACCGTAACTGGGTTGACCAAGTAGTGATGAGATCCTGGGCATATGCTTGTGGACTTTGATGAAGTGCACATGTGGTTTTTTTCTTGACAGGCCTTTTGATGAGATGCCACATGGTCCCAATGCTAGTCTGGTGGTTATTTAGGTCAGTGTATTTATACCATGACTCAGTGTAGACACACTTCTGGAGAGCAACTATATAATCCCTCGCCTGCTGATATTGAAGTAGATGATTAGGTGTCTGTTGTGTCTGAGAGGCAAGGCCAGCATCGGCCGCAATTCTCTCTGCTTGCTTAATGCATTGATCCAAGGTCCAAGCATGGGCAACACGATGACTTTTAATGTGAGGTCTGACAATATTTAGTTGATAGAAGTCATGGGTAGCTTTTACCAAAGAATTATACAGGTGTTCTGGAGAGTGTTTATCAAAGGTAGGTAGGACAGAGGAGATGTATGAAACATATGTTGGGCAGTACTTGGGTGGAATGGTGATGCGGGTACCATGATAGGAGTCACTTGGATGAGTCTGTATTACGTACTGTAGACATAAGGTAACATGGTCAGAAAAGAGCGAGGGAACAGAATGACAGGAGACATGTGATGCCACAAGCCCAGATGTAAGGATATGGTCAAGAGTGCCCCCCCCCCCCGGATGTGTGTGGCACCACCTGTATCCCAACAGGTTAAATGGTAACGATGGATGTAGTTGAGCAGAGGAACTCCACTGCTATGTGGAATCGGAGAGACATCACCTAGATCTGAGTGTCTGGCATTGAAATCAGCCATGTAGATCATGCCAAGGTTTGCAGGTGTAGGAAGTGCTGAGTGGTTAATTAGGCCAGGGGCAGAGTAAACATTGCATAATCGAATATGACCATCACCTATCTTGACCTGAAAAAGTTGGAAGGTCATGTTAATATCTGCTGATTAGTGAAGGAGTTGATGAAGGAGAGTAGAGTGGATGTACAGTAAGTAATAAGACCATTCCTGACATGATGTACATATGAAACATATCTGGAGAGTGTTGGAGCTTCATCACCTGGCTGAGCACCGCCAGGGCGCCAGGGAAGGCTTCTTGAATAAATATTACTTGTGGGTGATGGCAATAAACATATGTCCTGAATGCAGTGAGTCTTGAGTATTGTTTAATTCCAAGGGCATTCCATGAAAGGACATGTAGTTGCATGAGTCTAGCAAATTTTACCCTTAACACTGCGAGAGACAGGTCGAGCATGTACCGGAGAAGCGGCACTGTTAGATGGTGCACCAAGTGTTGGAGGCTTAGCTGGCAGGAGGCCACTGACCCTATCAAGACAAGAGGCAACAGTATTATAGCTTCTCAGTAAGTAAGGCAACAGAGTTTATGAGAACTTGTTTTGCCTTGACCAGTGTGTCGAGGTTACTTGCAGTGGTAGCCTGCTGAAGAATCAAGCTATCGAAGCGTGCATCAATAGCATCAAAGCGTGTCGTTAGTGCTGTACAGTGCGATTCCAAGGCAGCAACAGCCTTACGAAGTTTTGAAATTTCAGCTGATTCAGGAGGGCATAACGAGGAGGTTGACACTGGTGGTGGTGGTGCTGCCAGTGGAAGTGACTGCGTGGCAGCGCGCGACTGTCTGGAACATACCATGCCAAACATTAACACCTGCTTCACCACAACGAGGGCATTTCCAATGCACAGTCTCTGGAGTTGATGATGATTCTGACAATGAGGGGGAAGCATCAATAACAGGTTTACGGTATGGACGGGTGCGTGTGGAATGAGCTGCAGCACACCAGGCACACTTAGGTGAGGCAGAGCAATATTGGGAGATATGGCCAGTACCCCAGCAGTTAAAACAGTTGGGCTGATCATCCTTCATCCTATGTAAATCACAACGGGGGAGGCAAGGGAGGAAGGGCAACTCATAAACAGATGGTGGTGGTTCTAGTAGACTCCATGTGATGACAATGCGATTAATAGGGTTCCCATTTTGAAGAAATCTTCGTGCACTGTATACACCAGGCAGTTCCTTAGCAAGGTTAGTGTCTGCTTCAATAGGGTAACAAGTAATGAGATATGTTAAATACTTACGGGGTCTGTCTATTGAATCTTGAATATCCAGGCTTATGGACAGAAATTCACCACCCTTCACTCTGCCAATGATGTCCTCATGACTCCTTGCAGTATATACAAATTTAGATGTGATAGCAGACATCTTCACCTCTGTCAGCTCCTTATCAAGACTGATGTCTTTGCTTGCTTCAGTCAGCCATCGTAGTTTAGTGTCAGGGCTCAAATTTTCTTTGAAGACCAACCTAACATATTCATCACGGGGAGCAAAAGCTGGGGTAGCAGAGGAAGCATGTCGTGTAGGGGGTTGAGGCAGGGTGACATCACTCTTTTGTCTAGTGAAAGACTCTTGACATTTGGATGTTTTAGCAGCAGGAGACTGTGGAGCACTGCTAGTATCTGACCCATAATCCAATGGGCGCTTCATGGGGGTATTAGCAACAGTACTGGAGGGCTTATGAGGAAGAGATTGTGTGAGTGGTGGCCAATGAGTCATACCTACATCCTCATCATCAGACAGGTGCAGATCATTTTCAACCTCAGAAACTGAGGCTGGTTCGGAGTAATCCATTATTAGTTAAGCCGCAGCCCTTTCAGGTCACACATACACTGCACATGCGCGAACTGAGGCGCCGCCGACCGCGTGGGTATGCCACGGGGTATGAGTTTTTATATCGTAACTACAGATTAGTATAAAAAACCTATATACACACTGTTGTTACTAAAATGGTCACTGAGTCTTACTGTAACTTATATAACATGGTGAAAGGTGTAGTATCACTAAAACAGCGTTTCCCAACCTTTTCCAACATTAGCACCCCCTGTTTTCATGTCTAAGCAGTCGAGCACCCCCTAATTATCTTAATTATTAATATCTTATTACTAATTTAGGTAACTAGAAGGATAAAGGAATGTGAAGTGTATTGCTTGATCAATTTTATTTTGTTCATTCCTTAAAACTTACACAAAATACCAATATTGTTTATAAAAGAAATAAAAAAAATATGAGAAAAATGAAATTGCATGGATTTAAATATGTACAACTGGGTAATCAATCATACTGTAAATACATCAATGTGATTTTTTATGTTACTTATATGCAACTAATTTCTCAATTTGAGGCTTTTTGTTGGCCAGAGCCATCCTCATATCATGAAGCAATCCGATCTGAAGTCGGTTCCGGGCTGTTGTTTTGATTTGGAACATGGTGGAGAAAGCCTTTTCACAGAGGTAGGTAGTTGGAAATGGGATGAACATTTCCAGCACTGCCTTTGCTAATCCAGGGTATGCTACAAACTGATCACACCAGAAACCTGACAGCAGTAGTGTGCGAAATTTTGTTTGACAAAGCTGGTTCACCTGCAGATCAATAACCTCCTCCTTTAGGTTATCATCATCATCCCTATCTGCCAAGAAGGGCTGCTGTATCCATTCTGGAAATGAATGATCCATGGGAAAGTATTGTGCCATAGTGGTCTCTAGGAGTGAGAGGTGAGCAACAATATTTTCTACAAGCATTGGCTGGAATGTCTTGTCTCCATGTTTTTCATCCAGGATAGGAAAGCTTTCTACATTTCCTCCCTGGATTCGATGCTTCCACAGTGATATTTTCTTCTTGAAGGCTTCTACCTTCTCTGTACAATCATTATAATTAGCAAATATGCCTTGCATGGACAAGTTGAGATCATTCAGATCACCGAAAATGTCTGCCAGGTAGGAGAGAGAATGAAAATTTTGTCTTCAAAATTTTCAGCAAAATCACTCTGATGCTCTCGGAGAAATATTGCAATCTCATCAGCGAGCTCTGCAATACGTGTCAGCATTTTTCCGCGGGAGAGCCATCGCACTTCAATGTGGAAGAGAAGCACCTGATGTTCACTTCCCATCTCCTCACAAAATAACTTGAACCCTCTGTGGTTTAAAGCACGTCCCCAGATGTAATTGACAACTTTAACACAGACGGACAGAATTTCTTTGAAATGAGATGGCAATGTCTTTACTGCCAAAGCATGACGATGGAGTACACAGTGCTTCGTAATGATATCTGGTACCCTCTCCTTCACCAGAGCAGCAAATCCAGACTTATTCCCCAGCATGGCTGAGGCACCATCTGTGCAGACTGATCCTACCTTCTCTCACTTGATCTGATGCTTCTGAAAGAATTCGTCCAAGAGTCGGAATACATCTGCTGTTTTAGTTGTTGTCTGCAAAGCCAAACAGAAGAGGAATTCATCTTTAATCTCTCCATCTTTGATGTAACGGTATACACAATCAGTTGACTTAGGTTGGAGACATCAGTTGATTCATCCAACTGCAGACTAATGCAGGTAGGACTTGCTTGAATCTCTCTACAATTTGGTCCAAGATGTCGCAACTCATATCTGCAACTCTTCCTCCAATGACATTATTGGACAAAGGCACATCCTTCATCTTCTTGGCTGCCTCAGTTCTCAAAATTAACTCAACCATCTGAATGGTGCATGACTTAATCAAATTTTCTGGACCCGAAAGCGAAGCCTTGGCCCTAATGCACTGGTATGCCACTTTATATGAAGCTTGTAGAAGGGGTTTCTGCACTGGCTTAAATCCAAGTTGGGGTAGTGTACCTTTCTTTTCATATTTAGCCCTCTTCGCCTGCAAGGCCTCGAGAGACCTTTCATGTTCTGTGGTTGTATGCTTCAACTGGTGGTCTCGAAGTCTAGCAGGCTTCAAATTTGAGTTGAAAATGATAAAATGGCAAGGCATACACTGTGCCCGGTCTGGTCCTCCCTTATCGTCCAGAAGTGCAGTGAAACCATATTTGACATATTCATCACTCCATTTGCGTGTCTTTGGCAAGGCAGATTCATATAAATCTGCAAATGAATGAAGAGGAGGATTCTAGTAAAAAAGCAACAATGAAACTTTTATAAATGACATTAAGAATTAAAGAAACAGACTCAGATTATCATTAAAACATGCTATTAACGGTTAACCTCTTTACTACGACTGCCCTCCCAACGTTAATCTAATTGAAAAAAAAAAAAAAAACTAGCATATCTTCTCCATCCTTTCTATATTTATATTGATTTAACTATGGGTTGCGGGTTAGGGAAGGGTATAGTATTACATGGAGTTACGGGAGGAGAAATGAGAAAATGGGAGAAAGGAAAGCAGAGTAAAAAAATATATATATATTTCACGAGAAGAAAGCAACAAGTTTCTCTAAGAAAAAAAAAAAGAAATTTGGAAATATAGTCTAGGGTTGTCATATGTCCGGATTTGCTCAGACATGTCCTGCATTTAGGTGTCAAAATCATCGTCCGAGGTGAATGTTAAAATTTCTTCAAATGTCCGTAATTTCTTCTTTAATGATGAAAATAGATATATAAAATAAAAAATAGCAACAACAAAGACAATAATAGCAACAGCAACAACAAATAAACATGATGTGAATGAATAAATCAATACATTATATATATATATATATATATATATATATATATATATATATATATATATATATATATATATATATATATATATACTAATTTTTCTCTTTCGATTTTTTTTGCGCACACACACACACACACACACACATAGTGGTAGCTCTTACAAACTGCATTTTTTACGACTCTGGAAGGTGGGGGGGGGGGTGTTCAAGAGGGAACCGTTCGGTATTTTGACTGTTCAGATAAGGCAACCCTAAAAGAGACTGCATATTGGCCTAAACTAGTGAAAAGGAGACCTGATTACTCTATTTTAAGGTATTTTTAGCTAAAGTTGAAACCCTGCATGTAGTGTGTATGTTCCAAATGTGTGTATACATTGAAAACTTATAAAGAATAAACGTGTGTGTGTGTGTGTGTGTGTGTGTGTGTGTGTGTGTACCCTACATACTGATGGCTAACTTCTTTTATTATTATTCAATTATTGCACACTTATACTTCTTACTTTTGACCAGAAACTATCACGGAAAAGGTCGACATATTCATTTCAGATAAAGAATCAACATAAAACTGTAATATTTCTAATTCAGGAAAAATAATAAGCGAAATGGCAACATGCACACTGATTCAAAACAGCCTACCCACGTGCTACGAAGCCACTCGCCTCTGATATCAGGGTTTCAAGATATTATCTTTCAATACTTAAGTGTTGAAAAACGTCATCACTTCTTTTACAGATAATAATATGAAGCGAGAGAGAGAGAGAGAGAGAGAGAGAGAGAGAGAGAGAGAGAGAGAGAGAGAGAGAGAGAGAGAATACTTTCCAACGGACTTACCAGTATTACTGGAAATCAAAGATAGTCTTCGATATGCCGACAAAACTCAAATATGTAGGAGATGTACTGCTCTATTGCACTGCTACTGAACAACTACAGTGCCACTGTCTGGCTGCCACTAGTCCCACAGTCTCACTGCTCCCATGTCAGATACAAACAAGTACCGAACGTGTACTGCAGAACTGGTCACGCCTTGCTAGGAAGTGATATTTTACCGTCATGTGTGCATCGCTTCCCAGCACCCCCAATAATTGATTTCAGCATCCCCTGGGGGTGATAGCACCCCAGGTTGGGAAACGCTGCACTTGAACTTGCACAAAAACTCATTTTACAGAGAGCTCACACAAAGCGTGTTTACAAACCGAGAGCCTCATTCGGAGAGAGAGAGAGAGAGAGAGAGAGAGAGAGAGAGAGAGAGAGAGAGAGAGAGAGAGAGAGAGAGAGAGAGTTATGTCTCAATTCAGCTGAGTCTGTTGGTCGTGATGATCCAATATTTTATGAAGATAAATAATCTCTTGCTATGTACTGTGAAGTGAACCGCTTCAATTTCTAAATGAAATATATATGATGTGGCTTCATATTTACTTTAGGAAGCAGTGCATTACAATACTAATTCAAAAACAAATGTTTCAGTATTGTACACCAATGCCTAAGATATTGTTTAATAATTTGTAAATTACAGTATTTCATTGTTTTCGTCACCTAATACTGTATATACTATAATATATACCGTACTACATATATATGACAACATGGTGTGTGTTGTATAATGTTGATGTACAAGAGAGAGAGAGAGAGAGAGAGAGAGAGAGAGAGAGAGAGAGAGAGAGAGAGAGAGACGCTCCTCAACTGATTGATCATGACCTGACGAACCAAAACAATAAAAATGGCGGTTGCCACCCGTCAGCAGTAATTGAAGTAATCCAGCAAAAAATCTATCTGCCTTTTTTAACTCTACCAAAAGCATCCATGATGTAAATAAATAGGCTTGTAGTAAGTTTTATAATTAGGTAACGAAACGATTAAATAACATATTGTACTTACAATTACACAGTAGGGTACTATTTACAAAGTAATAATAATAATAATAATAATAATAATAATAATAATAATAATAATATATTTTATATTTTTATGTATAGTAATATGAGGTAATTAAGTACGTCAAACATCATTTGTAATAACTTCATATTGATTTTATATATAAGAAGACTACTTGTTGACTTCTGAAAGCGTTAGGCTAGGCTTACCCTGAGCCAAATTTTAATCATAGTAGTGTTTGTACAAACCAAAATGGAATAAGATAAGGTGAGTTACCGCGCATGGTGGTAGCTCAGTTTTGCTCTGTGACGTACCTGAAGAGTTCTGAGTGTTTATATGACAGCTGTCCTGTATGATCACCTTTATTATTTATGCCTCTTTTTGGGTTTCGAACATTACAATTATGAGGGTAAGCTAATATATGTGTATTTATGACTTTGTTTCTAAAATGCACTTTTTGATAAGGAATATAATAGCGATGGAAATAAAAATCTACGTAAGACATAAGCTTTATTCCGAATATTTCCTTGAAAATCTTGATACAATCAATTTTTCTTTGTTCATTTGTCAAAATTAGTGAAAAAAAAATGTTTTATCGTTTTCACACCTTTGCTCTGAAATATTTTTTTCTAGGCTTTTAATATTGTTATAATGAAATGAAGCCTACATCGAATAGAAAAGCTCATTACCTCCTCCGGAAGATCAATATTGACGGCCTTGAATATATCAATGAAATATGAAACGGCTTTGACTTCTGGTTTTAGAGCATCTCCAAAGAAAATTTAGAATAAATCTTGCATTTCTTGTAGATTTTCTCTTACATGATTAGACGGCCTATATAAAACCATTCACTTTACATATGATATCCAGTCGTCACCTGTTTCATCTACATCAGCTAAGCCTAATAATAAAAACTTATTTTTTAATTTGAAAGGTACAAACCCTCCCAAATAACTAAAGGCCTCATTGTCTATCAACATTTCAGGTTCTATCTCTATTAGATTTTCTTTTTGATCTTCCTCAGTCTCAGTCTCATTATTAACAGGCAGAAGGTGTGTAAGGACACCGCTCCCTTTGTCGTCCAGAAAATCAACAAACTGTTTATTTATTTGAATTCTCCTTTCGCTAAACTGTGGTTTCTGTTGTATATGTAATCCGCTCTATCAGAGCTACATTTTGACATATGTATTGTTTCATTACATGTTTCTGTTAATTCATATTTCGTATATTTGTAAGTATAAGAAAACACATATATTTTGGCTGGCAATTCAATCTGATTTGGCGCCAGCGCCATCCTACCTTTCCGTCCGCACCTTGTAATATACTCCCACACACATTTGAATAAAGTATCAGTTGATCTTGGTGATGCTTGTCTCACTGTCCTTACAACTGGTGACCCCGGAGTTGAAAGTAGCATCAGCGGTTTTAGCTTTGCCATTAACGGACTTATTACTGCCGTGCTACCTTCTCTATACTTCGTTACCTTAGGCGTGAGCCTGCCTTTGGTTCTCCCACACTTCGGTGCATGTAAGGCAGTAGGATGAGCTTAACTGACATATCAACTTCTCACCTCTTCGCCGACTTGTCGTCTGGCCACGATGCAGGGAGCAACACGCCTATCGCACCCAACGGCCTCGCCTCCACGCCCAAAGTCAAACTGCCGCCCTTTTCTCAACACAACACCGCTTCCTGGTTCCTGAGAGCAGACGTACTCTTCCGCGTCGCTAGACTCAGCAACTCCTGCGCCAAGGCTGACATCGTTCTCACCTCCATAATTGAAGAGGTATTCGACAAGATTTACCCATGGCTCGACGCGCAGGCCGGCCAAGTTTCATACGACGACCTGAGAATGAAACTCATCGGTATCTACTCCCTCTCCGTCTCAGCAAGGGCACAGAAAGTCCTGGACCTCGCCGGCAAACCCATGGGTGACACCTCTCCTGTCGAGGCGTGGGACGAGTTAACCGGCCTGCTTATGCTCCCCGAAACAGACAGCAACGGCCGACGACGTGAGATTAGCTTATCTCGCGAGATCTTTCTTCGACGCCTACCACAGGACGTAAGGGCCCAATTGACAGACGCCGACACGCTCCCGATGAACGAACTCCTGTCGAAGGTTCAGAAGCTCCACGAGGCCTCCAAAGCATCTTGCCTCGGAGCATCATCGTCAGCACCATCTTCGTTCTCCTCCTTCAGCAGCTGCTCTTCCATAGACTCCTCGGCAACGGCCCCTGAGGACGACGAGATCAACGTTCTATCAAAAAAGAAACCGCCGCAACCAACACGACCGAACCCTAGGACTAACCCAGCATGGTGCTTCTACCACCAACAGTTCGGCAGCGACACCAAGAAATATAGAGCACCAAGCAGTTTCCCTAGAAGATGACGCCAGAAGCATCCACCTGCCACTATCGCAGCCGCAGGTAACAAAAACAAGAATGGTTTCTATATCCTCGATACCATTTCCAACCGAAGACTCATGGTAGACACCGGCGCAATGCAGTCAACGTTCCCACCTTCCAAGTACGACCTAGACCGTGGTCCCGACAAAAATGCTCCCTCACTCATCGCCGCCAACGGATCTCCCATACGGTGCTATGGGATTAGGACCTTAAGATATCTATCATGGGCCGTTCGTATTCTTGGCCCTTCGCCATCGCTGACGTCAATCGCCCCCTCCTCGGTGCGGATTTCCCCGCCCAACACGGACTCCTCGTCGATGTCGCTAACAAACGTCTCATCGCGCCCTAGAATACGGCCATGCAACAATGTCCGTATCCGCCGTAACGACGCACCCCTACGCCGACCTCCTACAAGAATTCCCCGAGGTTTTCAAGCCCGAGCTCCGACACTTGCTAGGTTCCCCGTCCAAGCACGGGATCTACCACCACATCACAACAACAGGACCTCCTACTCACGCCAAATTCTGCCGCCTCCCGCCCCAGAAACTGAAGGATGCCAAACGAGCCTTCGAGGACATGGAATGCATGGGTATCTGTAAGAAAGCATCGAGCCCCTTGGCATCACCCCTACACATGGTAAAAAAGCCGGACGGGTCCTAGAGACCTTGCGGCGACTACAGGCGCCTCAACCTCATAACAACGCCCGATCACTACCCGCTGCCCAACATGCAGGACCTAACGAACGCGTTGCATGGCGCGAAGTATTTTACCAAGATGGACCCTCTCAAGTCTTACTTCCAGGTCCCCGTATATCCGGAAGACATCCCGAAAACCGCCATTATAACGCCGTTTGGATCCTACACCTTCGCATACTCAACCTTCAGTCTACGCAACGCCGGGGCGACCTTCCAACGACTAATGGATAGCATTCTGGGTGACCTACCTTTCTGCGTCTGCTACGTCGACGACATCCTGATATTCTCGAAAACTAAGGAGGAACACCGGAGGCACGTCCGCACCGTCCTCAAACACCTACAGGAGAACGGCCTGGTCTTACGTTTCGACAAGTGCACGTTCGGTGCGGAAGGAGGGGATTTCATTGGTCACAGCGTATCCTCGTGCGGGGTAAAACCCATGACAACCAAGGTCGACACCATCAGAAAGTTCCCGATACCTACGACCATCCGCCAACTTCAGGAGTTCCTGGGGATGATCAATTACTAGAGGCGCTTCATCCCCAACATCGCACAAACCCTGACACCCCTCGACAACGTCCTGAAAGGAAAAGCGAAAAAACTCTAGTGGGGTTTGCCCCAGCAACAGGCATTCGCCCAGACGAAGGATGCCCTCGCGAATGCCACCACCCTGGCTCATTTCGACGACAACGCGCCCCTGCGACTAACGACCGATGCCAGCAACGTCGCCTGTGGTGCTGTGCTGGAGCAACTCGTCGATGGTTCTCCTCGACCGCTGGCATTCTTCAGCAAGAAATTGAAACCCGCCAAAACAAGATACAGCACCTTTGATAGGGAACTCCTCGCCGTCTACCTCGCCGTCCGCCACTTCAAGCACATCTTGGAGGACACTCCCTTCACAATCGCGACGGACCATCAACCCCTCGTACACGCTTTCACGAAATCGACAGACGCATGGTCCTCCCGACAACAACGTCATCCCGCAACAATCGCCGAATTCGGGTGCACCATACGTTACGTCCCAGGAAAGAAAAACCAGAAAAACCCAGTCGCTGACGCCCTTTCAAGGATTGAAATTGATGCAATCCACCTGGGAATCGACTACGCCAATCTCGCAACCGAACAACGCACCGTCCAAGAAGCACAGGATCACCTGACGGGGCCATCCGCGCTCAAGATAAGTGCGATTCCCCTTGGAACAGCAGGAGTAACTATTCTTTGCGACACCAGCACCGGTCGCCCACGTCCCTGGATACCAGCCTCCTGCAGAAGGAAAATATTCGATATCATCCATGGACTTTCACACCCCTTAGGACGCACCACCGCTCGCCTTCTGTCTGAAAAGTTTGTCTGGCCAGGGATGAAAAAGGACGCCCGAGAATGGGCGAAGTCATGCATCAACTGCCAGTCAAGCAAAGTCAGCCGTCACACCGAATCGGGGGAAGGCGATTTCCCCCAGCCAAAAAGACGTTTCGGTCACATACACATTGACGTCGTGGGACCATTGCCCCCTTCTGGATCTGCCCGCTACCTGCTTACGATCATCGATCGCTCCATGAGATGGTTGGAGGCATCGCCGATGACCGAAGCTACGACTCAAGCATGCGCCGAAGCCCTCCTGTCAAGCTGGGTGAGCAGGTTTGGCGTTCCTGACGACATCACGACAGACAGAGGCCCCGCTTTCCTCTCAGATATATGGCTCGCTTTGGCCAACCTGATGGGGACGACGCTCCACAGCACTACGGCATACAACCCCGCGGCAAACGGCATGGTCGAAAGAACTCACCGCGCCCTCAAGGCGTCCCTGATGGCGGGCTGCACCGACGGGGACTAGAAATCATGACTTCCTTGGGTATTCCTCAGCCTTCGCACCGCCGAGAAGGTTTTCGGGGAGGCGCTCGCAGTTCCTGGCGAATTCTTTCCCTCATCAACCGACGACACACAGCTGGATCACCTAAGGGACATCGCCAGGAAGTTCAGGCCATGTCTCAAAACTTACCAGGACAGAACCAAGCACTTCAAGCCAAAAAACCTGGATGACTGCGGGTACGTTTTCGTTCGTGTCGACGCTCATCGACAACCACTAACTAGACCTTATCGAGGCCCCTACCGGGTAATTAAGAAGACAACGAAAGCCTTCCTTCTCGACGTCCATGGCCAAAAGGACTGGGTCTCAATAGACTGCGTGAAACCAGCATTTCTCGAAGGAAGCGACACCGCCTCCGCCGGACCTGGCAGATCCAGATTGACACCTCAAAACAAGGCGCCTAACGAAAGAAAAATCATCAAATGACAACAAGAGGAAGAGATCCTTACGCCGACCGCCGGCGCGCCCCTCCGTTCAAAAACAAGAGGAACCCTCCGACGCTCGAAAAGATACGAAGATTGATCATCAGCCCTCTACGCCGCCCGATGTCTTGGGGGGGGAGTACTTGTAAGGACACCGCTCCCTTCGTCGTCCAGAAAATCAACAAACTGTTTATTTATTTGAATTCTCCTTTCGCCACACCGTGGTTTCTGTTGTATACGTATTCCGCTCTATCAGAGCTACATTTTGACATATGTATTGTTTCATTACATGTTTCTGTTAATTCATATCTCGTATATTTGTAAGTATAAGAAAACACATATATTTTGGCGGGCAATTCAATCTGATTTGGCGCCAGCGCCATCCTACCTTTCCGTCCGCACCTTGTAATATACTCCCACGCACATTTGAATAAAGTATCAGTTGATCTTGGTGACGCTTGTCTCACTGTCCTTACAGGTGAATCATGACAAACGCACAGATAAATAACTGGCAATCTAGAACATTAGAGGTTTAATATGCACCACTTACATTTAAGCACTCCGTAGTGACACAAGATGTACAGTAGCTTCATCATTATTACAAATATGAAGACCATAACTCGTTAACTATTACCTCTACCAACTATGAATAACCCTAGTCTATATTTAAGTACCAAAGTGGATGGTTGGCCCTAACAATGAATAATTTGTCATATGAAAGAAAAGAGATGTTCGATGACTCTCTTGCCATAGCCGTATTGTCTACAAGAAATCTAATCCCCACAGTTCATGCAACATGTTATACGATAATCCTTTTACTGGAGTGGAAACATTTAGCCTTCCACTTCAGCATTAATAGTAAAATAAATCGTTTCATCAAGTATTTCCACTTAATGTGGACTGTTTGAGAAAGCAGCTTCAGCTTTCTTTACCATATCGTGTTTCATGCACGAGTCGTTCAATTCAAACCAACTATTAATCAAAGAGAGAAAATCACATATTTCATTACCAAACCGCCTTTTCTTGTTAATATGTCTTAGCCACTTGAAAATTTGATGGGATAAGCTACTAAAGAAGAAAGTAACTGAACTGCTGTTTTAACACGTTGCAGTTTATAACCTCTGAAGTTTAATTGTAAGCTAATTTGAGATTATTTACTGATAAAGACACAATTACTGATATATTTTTTGAGTTAAGGATGATTTTATCTCTAATTTGAAAACCATAGTCTATCATATTATTTTGAATTAAAGTGATTAGTTGGGGTGGATCTGCCATGACGAATTTTTTTGAAAAATTCCCAAGTAACCAAGATTTTTTTTTATGATAATTTGAAGCTCAAATAAGAGTATTTATACATAGGGAAACATTTTTTGTAAATTCTCTCTCTCTCTCTCTCTCTCTCTCTCTCTCTCTCTCTCTCTCTCTCTCTCTCTCTCTCTCTCTCTCTCTCTCTCTCTCTTTTATCTTATGAAACATCCTTCCGATCGTAGCTAAAGATTTACTTGCATGAGAAATATAATTGATATATCCATATATTCTCGTAATATTCTATGTGACCCTATCCATATACAGTTATCTTAGTTGACCAAAATGCTACATGAAATATATGCCAAATAAACCAAACTAAAGAGACGAGATATTATTGACAGGCTTACCTGAATCAGCAGTAAGTATATTATTATAAAGATTTTGTGTCGGCATGGTATCTTCTTTTAAATTTCTGTCAGTCTCGGGGCAGTAATTGACAATTCCTACCTCTTAAGGGTTCTGGCAAAGTCATGTGTATATATTATGAAAAGTAATGGGCAAAGAACACTACCCTGAGGAACACCAGGCATCATATTCTTATACTCACTATCGTGTCCATCAACAACAACTTTCTGCGATCTATTACTTAAAAATTCAATAATGATACTAAGAAATGACCCACCCACTCCCAACTGTTTGAGTTTGAAAACAAGCGCCTCAAAGGCAGCACTAAATCAAGGCCAATCTTTCGAACCTCCTGACCACAATCAAGGGATTTCTGTACAGAATTAAAGATCGTAAGAAGGGCATCAAATTCTCCAAGGCCTTTACAAAAACCAAATTGTAAACTAGGGAACAGATGATTACCTTCAGCAAATCTATTAAGATGTTTTGCCAAAAGACTTTAAAAAACTTTAGATGATATGGGAGTTATGGAAACTGGACAGTAATCAGTTAGACTTGAGCTACCACAAACACATTTACATAGAGGAGTAACATTACCAATTCTCTAACAAGTGCTAAAAGCTCATCTTCTTGCTAACTTGTACAAGATAACAAAAAACTTTACAGCTAAGAAATCTGCAGTTAGAAAAAAAAAAATTACCTTTTGGGTCACACCTCCATAAGCATGAAGGGCCACCAAGATAGCTTTAATTTCACGAGATCGAAAAGCTAAACTAGGTAGTTTAGCATCAGGAAAACAGAAAGTTTGAGTTTCCCTTTTACTAAGTTTACTGTTAAACACATCAGCAAATAGGGTTGCCTTTTCCTTTGGACAGTGAGTGACTGAGCCATCTGGTTTGATTAAAGGAGGAAATGTTACCTCTACACCAAAGAGTGAAGATTTAAGTATACTCCACCACTTATTTTCCTGGGTTGTACCAGAAAGGGTTTATTTTATGGTTAAATTGCATTCCTTTTCAGTTGAAGCATAAACTCTCTGAGCAAAAGCTCTAAGCTGAGTATAGTTATTCCAGGTCAAATTTTATCTGTTACCCTTCCAAAGAGGATAGGCCTCCTGCTTTTCCCAATAAGCATGTCTACAATCCTTATTGAGCCGTGGTGTATCAACCGTGTGTCACACGATCGTACATAGTAACGACATCTCATTTCGTGTATGTATTATGCTTGTATCTTTGCTTTCCCTTCGCACTGATAAGGACCTGAAATAACATGTCTGTTTTTCTCACCGTTAACTGTTAAATGGTGCGGTGTCGGTTGAACAGGAAATTTTCTGTTACTTTTTTATGCCTTTTTTGCATAGGGTTTATGTATATATAAGCAGATGTTCTGTAATAAAGTTACTCAGTTGCTTTCATTCTGTCTTTGAGTCACAACCTTCTCTCGACTCGTCACAATGGCTTGTCCTTCACTCGGTATTTTAGTGCACGAGAAAGGATGCACCTGTCAATTTTGTTGACTGGATTCTCATGGAAAGGGACTACAGGGTCAACACTACTATATAATTGTGACTAATTCAAGACCAAAAGATCATGCAAAATCCCATTCCAGTCTGCTTGAGATTTCATATAAATTTTACATTAGTAATATACATTAGGGACAGGCTGCTCAGTCTCCACTACTAATGAAATCAAGGCACGATCAGATGTCCCAACCGGAAAACCAACCTTACTTGTTATTACAACAGGGAAGTCGGTGTATACGAGGTCCAAGCAGTTACCGGACCTGTGGGTAGCTTCACTTACGATGTTCTCACAGCCTGATTCAGAGGCAAAGCCTAACGATCTTAAGCCATGTTAATCAGTAGGAGAAACATAATTTAACCACTCCCTACGGTGAGCATTGAAATCCCCAATAGAGACAAAAGAGGCCTTTCGATCATCTTCTTGTATCTTAGCCGTAATGGCAAGAAGACAATTGGAGATACAATCATCCATGTCAGGATTCCTGTAAATCGAACTCAAATAGAAGTTGTTATGCTTACCACTAACTCTTATTACTGGAATCTCATGACATCCACATTCATAGCAGGAGTTATGAGAAATAGGGTACTCAGTTCTAATATACACCACCATTCCCCTGGACATAGCGATGGCATCGTGTTTCAACATGTTGTCTTCTTAAAACCAGTTATGAGATGGGTGAATCTTATTAAAAACCAAACTTTCTGAGCACTAAAGAATATCATACTGTCTAGACGCAACTGTAAGGTCTTGAAGATTTGCATAGAGACCATGAATATTGCAATACAGTAGATGACATTAACGAAATCTAAGACGTACTGGTCCAGGATTTTGCTCAATGTCTCCAGAGAGCATAAGAATTAATGGTAATAAAAAAGATAGCTCATACCTAAAAACGAAATTAAAAAGAAACATAACAAGAAAAATATGTACAGAAATATAAATAAGTGATGGATCAAATCCAGAAACAATAGAAAAAAAAGGAGGAAAAACTGGTCAACATGGAGGAACTGATACACCATGCAAGGCTAAATACCCTCCTGGATAAACTTTTAAACTGAAGGGAAGACAGTTAGGATGGTTATGAAAACTAAAAGAATCAGATAGGGAAAAGACAACCTTTTGATAAACCACCAGGCATCCATGGCCTTTCTATAAAGCCTGCCCAACACACTATTTCAAAGAAATGAGAAGAAGAAAAGAATAAAATAAACAATAAGTAAATTATATATATATATATATATATATATATATATATATATATATATATATATATATATATATATACACATATATATATATATATATATATATATATATATATATATATATATATATATATATAAATAGAATGGTGTGCCCGAGTGTACCCTCAAGAAAGAGAACTCTAACCCAAAACAGTGGAAGACCAGGGTACATTGGCTATGGCAATATATTTATTAGAGAACAATGGTTTGATTTTGGAGTATCCTCCTTTTAGAAAAGCTGATTACCATAGCTAAAGAGTCTCTGCTACCGTTACCAACAGGAAAGTAGTCACTGAACAATTACAGTACAGTAATTAGACCCTTGATCGAAGAAGAAATGTTTGGTAATTTCAGTGTTGTCAGGTGTATGAGGAAAGACGAGAATATGTAAAGAATTGGCCAGGCTTTTCGTATTTTGTGTAAGCAAAGAAAAAAGGAGCAGTAAACAGAGAGAGGGATCCAATATATTAATGTCCAGCCAGTCAAACGATCCAATAACTCTCTAGTAGAAATATCTCAACAGGTGGCTGGTGCCCTGGCCAACCTACTACCTCTTTCTCTCTCTCTCTCTCTCTCTCTCTCTCTCTCTCTCTCTCTCTCTCTCTCTCTCTCTATGCCATAACCATGAAATATATGGTAAATGTGTGTATTTAGACGGATGTGGAGACGAATGCAGAGATCTCCATCCAAAAATATGCAAAAACCTGAAAGAAGGAAAAGGATGCAAATTCAACAAAAATTGTCGATATATGCATCCGGCAACTATGAATGAGAGTCAGAAAACTCAACAAACAGAAAAGAAAAATGAAAGCAAAAATGGAAAAAAAAATAAGGCGAGTATATACCGCGCTATGCACAAAAGGTCCCAAGATATGATGCCATTCAACCAAAATATGCACAATTAGAGCCCATCTACAAAGAATGCATCTATAATGCCAGGCGTTGGTGCAGATATTGGAATAATTGCAGGTATACACAAAAAAATAAATATGAAGGCAAAAGAGCAAATATAATAAAAAAGTTGGATTTTTTAATGGTAGAATTCCTGAAAATGTAGAAAAGAACGTCATATCAGAACAGGATGGAAGCATGGGAGAATCAATATCATTGCCAATATTGAATAATGGTGATGAAACACAAACCATAATAGTGATGAATGCACAGTGTTTAGTCACAAGTAACTCTAAAAGGAAAATAGAGTTCTTAGAAGAACTAACCGAAATTGAAAAAATAGATATATTAAATATAAGTGAAACATGGTATTCCTAAGAGACTGGCATTGACGACCAGGTAAAGGGTTTCCAAACATATAGAAAAGACAGTGCAAATAGGAATCAAGGGGGGAACCGCAATATATGGAAGAGACATAAATCAAGGAAAAGTCTGTGAAAAATACAGCAACACAGAATGTGAATTGATTGCGGTAGAATTTGAATATGAAAATTAGTGAATATTGTAGTTTATAGACCCCCAAATACTAAGGAGTTTGACATAATAATGAAAAAAAAATAGATTATATATGGAGGAACCATAAAGACTGGAATATACTCCTATCCGGAGTTTTTAACTTTCCTTTCGTAGATTGGAAAGAACGGATGGAAGAAAGTGGTTGTTGTTATATTATGTATACCATGTCTCCGTTCTCTGTAATTATGTCACTTGTATATATTTATTCTTTTAGTGTTACTCCTTCTTACCACTAGGTTTGTAACACTTGTTTTCCTATTTTGACCTTTTTTTATCCTTGCCTGAACTTATATTTTTATTACTTTTCGTCATCCTTGTCGTTCATTTAGTTTACTTTGGCTTGTAATATTTTGAGGAGGGCAGAGTCGCTCTCAGGCTACCTTGACGACAACATATTCTGTATACACGGTGTAGGACAATTATCTTCCTCTTGTTAATGTAAGTCAGTGTGTTTTCTTTTATTTTGTGTTTCGTTGGTATTTTTAATTCAGGTGTTTGTTTGATTGTTTGTCTGTGTGTTCGATCATTGCTTCATATATTTGTGGGTTTAACTTGTGAATTGTTTTCTATAAATGTAATTGTCAATGTAATTTCTTGTTATTTCTATTATTAAACTGTTATAATTTGTTATCTGAGTTTTGCACGTTCCTTCATTGATTGATACTTCTTAAATGTTCTTATTATAAGCTGTAACAGGCTAGGCTAAGGCTTAGTTTATAATAATTGGGGGCCTGTCCGGGATCTGAAACAAGTAAACACACCTGATTAATCTACCAAAGTACTGACAGTTAAAGTCACAGTGAATGTTCCAACGTACGATAATTCAAATTTGTATACATTGTGATTATCGAATAAATCTACACAGTTTGTTGGGTGGGTTCTTTTCTCCTATTATCTTATAGCGATTTCTCTCGACATTTAAGTCATTCCAATTCATGTTTTCGGACATCGCTATTATAGCTGCGGTCGTATCTAAGTTAATGTAGAAAGTAACCGAGTTCATTTACATTGGTTCGCCTTGTATCAAATAGTTTTGGGAAAAATATTATTAGAAACTTCGTCTTTATGACATCATGGCATCATATTACCTTAGCACCGTATAATAGAGTAGGTTTGGAGTTTGACTGGCCTGACATTTCCGTATCTACGCTATTCGAAGCATCTAAGTATTATTACTTTTCATATGGCTTCATTCGTACAGTTTTGTACCGTTAATTATATTTACTACTTTGTCGAAGCATCCAAGTATTAACTTTTCATTTTGCTTCCTTCGTACAGTTTTGTACCAGTAATAATAATTATTTATTCATACCCGACTTGCGTAATGGATGAATAGTTCAGTATTACATCACGTGATATATATTACGTATTCTGTAATTTTTTATGCTATTGGGAACACTTCTCGTTGACTTTGCTACGTTCTCTTGTGGATTTTCAGTCGCAATGTTTTCAGTACACTTATTTTTCAGTGACCCTAAGGGAAAACTTAACACTATAGTGTATGCTAAAAAGAGTGAATTGTTGGCTTTGGCAGCTAAGTTTGAAGTAACTGTTAGTTCAAGAGACAGGAAAGATGACATGAAAAATGCCATTTTAGAATATCTTGTAGAGGAGGAAAGTGTAGAAGAATACGAGGCTAGGAAATACATGAGTACGAAGAAAGAAAGCTCAGACAGTGAGCATAAGAGGTTAGCCATACAGTTAGAACAAGTAAAGTTAGAGGCAGATAAAGAGAGAGAAAGACAAAAGTTAGAAGTAGAAAGACAAAAGTTAGCCATAGATAAAGAAAGGAAAAAGTATGACCTAGAAATGGAGAAAGCTAGATTAGATCATGAAGCTAGTCTAACTCAGAATATGGAAATTGAAAGAAGTAGGATTAGTATAGAACAACATATTAGACTAATGGACCTAGAATCTAATCAACCACTCAAGTTTGACTTGACTAATAGTTTAAAGTTAGTCCCTGAATTTACAGAAACCGATGTAGATTCCTTTTTCCGTAATTTCGAAGATATTGCCTCAAATATGAAATGGCCAGTAGATCAATGGGTTTGGTTAATTAAATCCAAAGTCCATGGTAAGGCTGCTATAGTGGTTAGTAATTTGGTAGGAGAAAGAAATTATACAGTAGTTAAGCAAGCTATTTTAGATTCATACATGGTAACTGCCGAGGGGCTTAGACAAAGATTTAGACAATACATTAAATCAAATGCTCAAACTTGGTATGAATTTGCAAATGAAAAACTAAGATTATTTAATAAATGGCATAAGGCTGCCAATGTTGATAATTTTGAAAAACTCGTTAACCTGATTGTGACTGAAGAATTCATGAGAAAATGCCACAAAATATTAGAATGTATATTGCTGACCGTGAGGAAGAGGATTTAAAGAAATCTGCTATGTTAGCTGACCATTTTTTCTTGATACACAATTACACAAAGGTACTGAGATATTTGTAAAGCAAGGCAAAGCAACAGGGTTCAGTGGTGAGAAAGAGGGTGTTAATTATTGTTCATATTGTAAACAACAAGGTCATGACATAAATGAATGTAAAAACCCAACCTGTAAGAAATCTAAGTTTTTTGGCTCTAAGCTGTCCGGCCCCGATGTTGGTAAATATAAAGACAGTAAATTTAGCATAAAAGGCAAAGGAGCTATGCATTGTAGTATGCCTGAAAATGATGCCTTGTTTGCTAATTAAATTTCAGAGGGTACAGTAACAATTCCCAATGGTACTCCTGGTAAAGTAAGGATCTCACGTGATACTGGGTCAACCCAGAGCATGATTTTACATAGCGCAGTGCCTACAATTTCTTTGCTTGATGAAAAGGTACTAGTTAGGGATTTAAGTCACACCAACAGTTTGTCTTTAGCAGAGCTCAATTTAAACTGTGAATATGTATCTGGTAAAGTAAAGATTGCTGTTATCAACACACCATTCCCTGTACATGATGTTCAAGTATTACTTGGGAATGATTTAGCTGGTCAACTAACTTTACCTAACCTTATTTTGTATAATCAGCCACTGGATAATAACTCTAATGATTTGGATATCTTTGAACATGTAATTGAAGAAAGTAATTTCCTTAGTGACTTAGGTGAAAATGACATTGAGGAATTAGAGACCGAAGTAGAGACTGATCGATGTGACCAGACTGAGAATTTTGTTGGTGTTGTAACTAGGGCAAAAGCCAAACAAGCTGTGAATGAAGATGTCCCAGATATAGTAAAGACAAACATTCCCTATACTAATTCTGATTTGATAAACATACAACGAGCAGATGCGACTTTAACTAATGCACTTAAACAAGCTTCCACTCAGGAAGGTAAGGTACCTGGCTATTACTTTGATAAAGGATTCCTGTTTAGGCTGTACCGACCTAGAAAGCTGTCATCTAATGATACCTGGGATAATAAAGAACAACTTGTAGTACCATTAACTTTACGTAAGAATATTTTGAGTGTTGCTCACCAAGCAGATTCCCATTTAGGAGTGTCAAAGACTTACAAACGTATAGCTAATGATTTCTTTTGGCCAGGTATGAAACATGATGTATTAAAATTTGTTAAAGAGTGTCATGTCTGTCAAGTAGTTGGAAAAACTAACGAGGTAATTCCAAAAGCACCCCTCGTACCAATTGTAATACCACACAAACCTTTCAGTAAAGTCATAATTGACTGTAGGCCCATTGCAAAAAACAAAAAAGGTAATCAATATATTTTTACTATACTTTGTCCTACCACTAGATACCCTATTGCAATTCCCCTTGGTAACATTTGTGCTAGAAATATTGTGAAACACCTCCTTAAAGTTTTCACCACTTATGGATTCCCAAAAGAAATACAGAGTGATCGGGGTACTAATTTCACAAGTGACCTTTTCAATGAAACTTAAAGGGAATTTAATGTAAAAAATATTCTTGCATCACCATATCACCCACATTCACAAGGTGCTCTTGAAAGACACCATCAGACCTTAAAATTATTACTTTGAAAATTTTGTATGGAGACTGGAACAGACTGGGATGAGAGTTTAGACTTGATATTATTTGTAATTAGAGAAGTCCCTAATGATTCCTTAGGTATGTCACTGTTTGAGATGTTATTTGGACATAAAGTTAGGGGGCCACTACAAGTACTTAAAGATAAAATGTTGAACAATGATACCTTGGATAACGTAACTGTAGGGCAGTATGTCGATAAATTGAAATGTAATTTTGAGAAAGTCCATAATTTTACATTTAATAACTTAAAAAGTAGTCAAGATGTGATGAAGGAAAATTTTGATCTAAAAACTGAAGTTCGTAAGTTTAAAGAAGGGGATTCTGTACTTGTATATTTCCCTACTCCTAGTTCTCCTCTCCAACATAAATTTTCTGGTCCTTATATAATTCAGAAATGTGTCAATAATAACAATTACATAATCAGTACTCCAGACAGAAGAAAGTCAACCCAATTAGTTCATGTAAATCTCATCAAGAAATATCATGGTAATCCTCCAGTTGCTTTGCATTGTCTATCAGACTCAAATGTATTAGATTTTAAGAAATATAATGCATCAGCACACCAAAGTAAAACCCTATTGCCACATGATGTAGATTTATATCACTCTAATGATTTTGTTTCTTGGACAGACTCTGCTAACCAGGATATTATTGTAGAATATTCTAGTATATTTACAGCATCTACCCCGAAAGCAGAGGAGCCAGCTAGCAGAATTATTCAGCAAATACAAGAGTATATGTGGGGATGTGCCTCAACGTTGCAGTGATGCTGAACACGACATTGAATTACAACCGGGTACACGACCAATTCGTCAACACTATTACAGGACCAGCCTGGAAATGCAGCAACGGATGAGGGAGGAAGTGTCGTATTTACTGAAGAATGGACTGGAAACTAGAAGCACATCAGCTTGGGCTTCACCATGTCTTTTAGTTCCAAAACCAAACGGTAAAGTAAGGTTATGCACTGACTTTCGCCAAATAAATAATGTTACTATCAAAGATAGCTATCTATTACCAAGGATTGATGACATTTTAGATGCCATTGGGGCTGCCAAATATTTATCACAGATCGATCTATTGCGTGGATATTATCAGATTCCACTTACAGATAGAGCAAAGCTAATATCTGCCTTCATAACCCCCTTTGGATTATTCCAATATGAGAGGCTTCCATTTGGTTTAACCAATGCACCTGCTACCTTCCAGCGCTTGGTGAATAGTGTAATTCAAGATCTTGATGGTACATATGTGTACATCGACGATATTGTTGTAACGTCTGACACCTTGGATGAGCACATACATCGACTAAATGCATTGTTTGGTCGTCTTCAGGAGTTTGGACCTACTATTCACCTAGCGAAATCTTCATTTGGTAAAGGGAAGATTAGGTATTTAGGTCATATCATAGGTAGTGGAGAAATTATTCCAAAAGATGAAAATATTACTGCTATTGTAGAGTTCCCTGTCCCAAGAAATAGGAAAAGTCTTTTAAGATTTCTAGGCATGACCTCCTATTACAGGAAATTCTGTAAAAATTATAGTATAGTAGCCACTCCCTTGATTGACCTCACCAGCCCAAAGATTAAATTTGTATGGTCTTCTAATTGTTAAAAAGCTTTTGATCAACTAAAGAATATACTTTGCTCTAATCCTGTCCTTATTGCTCCTGATCTTGCTCAACATTTTATCATACAGATTGACGCCTGTGATACTGGCATTGGTGCTGTCTTGATGCAGAAGAACAGTGACACACAGATGTTGCATCCAGTTAGCTACTATTCCTGCAAACTCAAAAAACACCAACGTTCCTATGCGACCGTGGAAAAGGAGCTGCTGGCAATCATCCTAACCCTGCAGAAATATGAAATATATTTCTCATCCAACATCCCGATCACCATCTTTACGGACCATAACCCACTAACCTTTCTCGGACGAGCGAGGTTAACAAATCAATGTATTTTTAGATGGTCTTTGTTTCTGCAAAACTTTGACCTAACCATCCACTACATCAAAGGAACTGAGAACTGCATTGCGGATGCCCTGTCTCGGACCCACATGGACTCCTGATAGTCTTCTGGAATACTCTTCATGACTTTTATAATGTCCTGATAGGCCATTTCTTCAACGGGGATGAGTGTGATATTATCTATACCATGTCTCTGTTCTCTGTAATTATGTCACTTGTATATATTTATTCTTTTAGTGGTAATCCTACATATAAAAAAGAGAGCAATAGTAGTGCAAAAGATTGAAAAGCTTTAAGATATGATATTAGAACATAATATGCAACAAATAAACCACATTCCAACAAGAAAGGACAATGTCCTAGATTTAGTATTTGTGAATGAGGTGAATTATGTTAAAAAAATAATAGTGTATACCACGGGAATTTCAGACCACAATGCCATAGAATTAATAGTCCATTGCAAAGCAAGTGAACGCAGAGATAAACAAAGCACAAAATGATGTGAAGGATATGGAAAATATAATTTCTATGGTAAGAATATAAAATGGTCCGAAAAAAAAGAAGAATTGAACAGATTGGAAAAAGGTATTAATAAGTGATAATATACTGGTAAATACAGATATATTGTACAAAATACTAGAGAAAATTGTTGAAAAATATGTACAGAATAAAAAAAAATAAACATCAGACATGCATACCAAGAGACAAAAGGATCTTATTTCAGAAAATTAGAAAGTGGAAGAAAAATTTTGCAAAAGAAAAAAATGTATGGAAAATGATGGAAATAAAAAGTAAGATAGAAAATGCAAAAAAAAAAAACAAAAAAAGATTATACAATCAAAAGAAATGAAAAAAAGGGACTTAGAAGAAAGGACAATTCAAAATATCAAGAAAACCCCCAAAGTACTTTACTCCTATGCAAAACAGATGAATAAAGGGAGATTAGAAATAGGCCCTCTAAGAATGGAAGGATGGTTAACGGATAAAAAAAAGGAATATGTAACATTTTAGCAGAAAAATATAAGAGTGAATTCACGCTAAGAAATGTGAATGAGAATAATGAAACAGAAATGAGAGAAGAAAATAGTGAATATCTAACGGATATAGATATTAATGAAGCAGATATTGTGCAGGCTATAAGCGAAATTAAAAATGGATCAGCGGCCGGGCCAGATGAAGTTCCAGCGAATTTGTTAAAAAAAACTACATACACTATCGTGAAGCCGCTTGCAATACTGCTAAGACAAAGTGTAGATATGAGCGAGATATATGTTAAACATAAATTAGAATATATAACCCCTATTTTCAAAAGTGGATCAAGAGTAGAGGCAAGCAATTATAGACCAGTTAGTCTAACATCACATATTATGAAAGTGTATGAAAGGGTAATAAAAAAGAAAAAAATTAATCATTTGGTTAAAAATAATTTATTTAATATAGGTCAACATGGTTGTGTGCCCAGAAAAAGTACACAAACCCAATTGATAGCACACTATGAAAACATATATAAAAATATGATAAATGAACAAGATTTTGCAAAAGCCTTTGACAAGGTAGACCATAATATATTAGAGAAAAATATGAGAAAGCATAATATTAAGGAAAGATAGGAAAATGGATAAAACAATTACTACAAAACAGAAAACAGATAGTGGTTGCAAATAACAAGAAATCAGATGAAGCTCAGGTAATATCTGGCATGCCACAGGGTACGGTATTAGCTGCACTGCTGTTTGTTATTATGATCTCAGACATAGAATATAATGTTAAAGACTCTGTAGTGAGGAGTTTCGCCGATGACACAAGAATAAGTAGAGAAATTACTTGTGATGAAGATATAAACTCATTATAAAGAGATCTAAACAAAATATATGAATTGGCGGAGATAAATAGGATGGTATTTAACTCCGATAAATTTGAATCAATAAACCAGGGAAACAGAGAAAGAATGGTATAAGCATACAAGGGACCTAATAACGAGAAAATCACAAACAAGGAAGCAATTAAAGACCTTGGTGTAATGTTAAACAGGAATATGTTATGCAACAACCAAATAGCAACACTGTTGGCTAAATGTAAAGCAAAAATGGGAATGTTATTCAGACACTTTAAAACAAGAAAAGCTGAACACATGATTATGCTGAACAAAACTTATGTACGTAATACACTCGAGTATTGCAATGTGATGTGGTACCCACACTACCAAAAGGATATTGCTCAAATATAGAGTGTATAAATGTCCTTTATTGCTAGAATAGAGGAAGTTAAGGACCTTGACTACTGGGAAAGAATGCAACTTTTAAAATTAAACAGTCTAGAAAGGAAAATAAAATGCTACATGATAATACAAGCATGGAAACAAATCAAAGGAATTACTGAAAACATCATGGAGCTAAAAATATCAGAAAGACCAAGCCGAGGTAGACTAATAGTGCCCAAAACTATACTAGGAAAACGAAGGAAAGCACACAGGATATTAATCCACTACACAACAGCATCAATTATGCAGCGACTATTTAATGCGCTGCCGGCTCATCTAAGAAACATATCAAGAGTGAGTGTGGATGTGTTTAAGAATAAGCTCGATAAACACCTAAGATGCATCCTAGACCATCCAAGACTGGAAGATGCAAAATACACCGGAAGATGCATAAGCAACTCTCTGGTGGATATACGAGGTGCCTCACACTGAAGGACCTGGGGAACCCAAACATAGAATAAGGCAATAAGGTAAGGCTCTCTCTTTATATATATATATATATATATATATATATATATATATATATATATATATATATATATATATATATATATATATGTGTGTGTGTGTATATATATATATATATATATATATATATATATATATATATATATATATATATATATATATATATATATATATATATATATATATATATATATATATATATATATATATATATATATATATATATATATATATAAGTATATATATATATATATATATATATATATATATATATATATATATATATATATATATATATATATATATATATATATATATATATATACATATATATATATATATATATATATATATATATATATATAAGTTAAATTTTTGCACATTTAAATGTGTTATTCATATTTCAAATAAGCCATATATATTAATACATTAAAGTCTGGATTCTCTTAACGACCTCGGGATCAGAGCCCCAGGCGGAATCACCCAAAGACTATAGTATCAGCCCGGCCGGGATTTGAACCCTGGTCCAGGATACCTGTATGCCAGTGACCATACCATTAAGCCACGAAGAAAGATAAAAGTCAATGACAATTCTTCTGTACATATAGCCTACCAGTCAAATTCAGGTTTTCTGTACTTAGAATTGAAATCAACCCATCTTCCCCATCGTAGCTAATTGGTAGGTTTGGGATTTGACATTCGATTAATGATAAATTTTTGCACATTTAAACGTGTTTTTCATATTCCAAATAAGCCATATATATTAATACATTAAAGTCTGGATTCTCTTAACGACCTCGGGATCAGAGCCCCAGGCGGGATCACCCAAAGACTATAGTATCAGACCGGCCGGGATTTGAACCCTGGTCCAGGATACCTGTATGCCAGTGACCATACCACTCAGCCACGAAGAAAGATAAAAGTCAATGACAATTCTTCTGTACATATACCTGTCAAATTCAGGTTTTCTGTACTTAGAATTGAAATCAACCCATCTTCACCATCGTAGCTAATTGGTAGGTTTGGGACTTGGCATTCGATTAATGATAAATTGTTGCATATTTAAACGTGTTTTTCATATTTCAAAAAAGCCATATATATTAATACATTGAAGTCTGGATTCTATTAACGACCTCGGGATCAGAGCCCCAGGCGAAATCACCCAAAGACTATAGTATCAGACTGGCCAGGATTTGAACCCTGGTCCAGGATTCCTGTATGCCAGTGACCATACCACTCAGCCACGAAGAAAGATATAAGTCAATGACAATTCTTCTGTTCATATACCTGTCAAATTCAGGTTTTCTGTACTTAGAATTGAAATCAACCCATCTGCACCATCGTAGCTAATTGGTAGGTTTGTGACTTGGCATTCGATTAATGATAAATTTTTGCACATTTAAACGTGTTTTTCATATTTCAAATAAGCCATATATATTAATACATTAAAGTCTGGATTCTCTTAACGACTTCGGGATTAGAGCCCCAGGCGGAATCACCCAAAGACTATAGTATCAGACCAGCCGGGATTTGAACCCTGGTCCAGGATACCTGTATGCCAGTGATTCCGCCTGGGGCTCTGATAATGGTAAAAAGATAAAAAAAAAAATAGACAATATACAATTATATTACTTATCAATATAGTAATAATAATAATAATAATAATAATAATAATAATAATAATAATAATAATAATAATAATAAATATATAAGAAAAACATTTACAAATACGAAAGATAAATTATCAGCTAAATAAATGACCAAGTTATACATAGATAGAGATAGATAGAGATGGAATAGATGATATATTATATTTTAGATACATAAATCATATAGCAAGTTCTTTACTTCACAAAATAGATATATATATATATATATATATATATATATATATATATATATATATATATATATATATATATATATATATATATATATATATATATATATATATATATATATAAATATATATATATATATATATATATATATATATATATATATATATATATATATATATATAATAAATAAAAAATTTTTTTATAAATACAAAACAATAATAACATGTGCAAAGATAAAAAACAAAGAATTTTACTTACTTAGCAGGTTTATTTGGAATGTACATCTTGAATGTAAAGCGCCCCCGGAAAGGGACAAGCTGTTCATCCGCAGTCAGATGTGGTCCTGGGCTATAATTGCTTCGACAATTGGTCACCACGGGATCGAAGAGTTTTCTAATGGGTGCGAGGCGATCTATTTTCACCTTCTCTGCTCTGGTGGCCGAATCATCGAAGCGAATTACCCTCACCAACAGGGTGAAACGACGCTCGTTCATTGTACATCTTTACAAAGGATTTCCCTCTGTGAGATTCCACATGTCCCAGGTCGGTGAATGGTTGTCCGACCGCACTGCCTTTATTATTAGGATACCAATAAACGCCTTCAGTTCCCTCAGGTCAATGTCCCTGAGGGCAACGTTGCCCTTATGATGGTAATGACTCCTCAATAGGACAAGACGTTCATTAGAATGCAAAACAACCTGGGCTAGCATGCGGTCGCTCAAAAAGAGCGAGAAAATGTCGGACACTTTGCTCGTTCCCAACGTGAGAAAAGTGGGACCCCCAGGCTCAATCCTTGGTGTGAACATATTGGGGAGGGTGGGATTTGGGTCTCTATGCCAAACAGTACCATCGCGACCTTGAACCGATTCAGCATCTATCTGGGTGATTGCCGTCGCCCTGGCTGCCTGTAGATCCCCCCTTCTCCTCTTTCTGCTTTTCTCCTCCACTGGCATGAGCTGAGGTACCGTTACTGGTGGCTGACCATGTGAAGTAGATGGCACAGGAGTTGTTATTGTGCTGGCTGGGACAACAAGAGAACCAGAAGCCCACACCCCCTCTTCCTCCCCCACATCGTCGTCGGCTTCTCCATCTCCATTCCCTAAGCCGATAATTTCAGGATTAGGGGTCACCTCCTGTTCCTGCCTGACCTCCTGCTCCAACTCATCAATATTGACAAATTCATCGTCAGTGACGTCATCGATCTCCAATGCAACATCCACATCACTATCAAACTGCTCTAAGAGCTGATTTATGGCATCCAAGCCCAATGATTCTCTCCTGCTCGCCATTTTGATAACTGCAAAGAATTAGAAAAAATTAGAAATACGCATTTGATGAAAAATGGACCCCTACCAATATATCTAAGGCAAAAAACAATGTCATGCATGGGTAGCCAGATCATCTAAAAACACTTTCCAACACTATAAAAATATAAGTTTTGCGACACTATTTGCCAATTTCTTACGGTAACATGACTAAGCAAAAAAATGCAAAAGAAATAAAAAGGGGCACTCGATGAAAAATGGCAACGTGCTAATGGTGGGCATTTCAGAAAAAAAAATTCAGCCACGTGCTAGGCAAACCCTCAAGGCACATTTTCCGACAAATAAACATCTAAATGAATCATTACTCTGTGATAGTTCCTTAGTACGTAGGAATTTTGAAAGAAATGGGAAAAAACGAAAAAGTGGCAATCGCAGGAAAATCGAACACATACCTATATATACGCCATATCTGGCTAAAAAAAAAGATAGGCATGGGTAGCCAGATCATCTAGAAACACTTTCCAATGCTAAAAAAATAAAAGTTTTGCGACACTATTTGCCAATTTCTTACGGTAACATGACTAAGCAAAAAAATGCAAAACAAATAAAAAGGGGCACTCGCGGAAAAAATGGCCAGCATTCTAATATACGGCATCTCAGATAAAAAAGAATTCATGCACGTGGTAGCCCTACCATCAAGACACACTTTCCGACAAATAAACATGAAAAAAAATCAATAATATATGGCTATTCCTTAGTTCGTAGTAAATTTTTACAAATATTGAAAAAAACAGAAATTGGCAACCGCAGGAAAATACCCCACATACCAATATCTACGGCGTATCTGGCAAAAAAAAAGTCACGCATAGGTAGCCAGATCATCTATACACACTTTCCAATGCTATAAGAATAAAAGTTTTGCGACACTATTTGCCAATTTCGCACGGAAAAATTACTTAGCCAAGAAATGAAAAAACTGAAAAAGGGGCACTCGCGGAAAAATGGCCAACATTCTAATATACGGCATCTCAGATAAAAAAAGATTCATGCACGTGGTAGCCCAACCATCAAGGCACACTTTCCAACAAATAAACATGAAAAAAAATCAATACTATATGGCAATTCCTTACTACAGAGTAAATATTTACAAATATTGAAAAAAAACAGAAATTGGCAACCGCAGGAAAATACCCCACATACCAATATCTACGGCGTATCTGACAAAAACAAATTCAAGCAGGGGTAGCCAGATCATCTAGACACACTTTCCAACACTGAAAAAGGGGCACTTGCGGTAAAATGGTCCTCGTGGTGATGAACAGCATTTCAACTAAAAAAAATCATGCACGTGGTAGCCGAACCATCCACCAAGACTTTCCACAACTGATAACCTATATAAGTTGCACCATTCTACGACAATTTCATAATACGTAATAACTTTGATAATTATGCAACTTACCTTAGAAGGG
>NC_090725.1:152155794-152168294 GCF_036898095.1 Palaemon carinicauda
ATATATATATATATATATATATATATATATATATAACGGATTTTGAGCGAAGCGAAAAATCTATTTTTGGGTGAGATGACCATGTCGTCCTGATGGAAGTTCCTATAGGGTAGCTTCCTAGGGTATATTACAACTACGGCGATATTCCCAGAGAATTTACCTTAAGGTACCAGAATTCTAACTCCTGGAGCGAGTATCCCTCGTGAAAGGGATATCGCGACATATCAGAGGACGTATTCTTGACGCGCCACATGGCAATCTGCATCCTGGACAGAGATTTCGTCTCGTAGGAGGCGATTGGCAAGAAACGAATTCGGGAAAGAAAAAGGGGGGCCGCTCCCAAGGCTCCCTATCCTCCGATTCGTATGCGTGCCTGGCGCCAATCTTGGCGCCATCTGTATTCTTTGTAGCGTACACGAGGTGCTACAGTTACTGTATGTAGGGAGGGGTCCTACAGCCCTTTCTTAGAAAAGCAAGGGCGGGTCCATCAGGACGACATGGCTATCTCACCCAAAAATAGATTTTTCGCTTCGCTCAAAATCCGTTTTTTGGGCTCAAGCCATGTCGTCCTGATGGAAGTGTACCAGAGCATTACTGTATCTGTGGATTCTCAGAACGTGCCGTACTCCCCGGAGGTAATTTTTCCCCGGTCGACTAGACCTAGAGACCTAAGATGTTACCGTTATACATCTTTTCAACTAACTATAAACTATGTTAGAGCTTCCTGCCCCCTACAGGGAAGAGTCCTACTAGACTCTGGAAAGTCTCGAAGAGTACATATACCTATGTATGAATACCAGGCAAGCTAATATAGTGGTCTCGCCCTATATTAAGTAAAGCATAGTTTGTAAAGAACCACTGCGTCAATATATATTGACCAGTAATCCGCACAATACTTGTATTGGACAAAGGTTTATATCCGCATAGGAAGAAACTAATAAAACCGCCCTCGTCCCTTTATGGGACGGAGTCCTCCCATTAGGGGACTACATAAACCAATGCAACATAGCTTGCATAACAGAACAATTTTATTAGAATTATCCCAGATAAGGTACATAGAATAAATGCTCAATTATACCAATAAATTGACACAGGTGAAAGAGACGCAAGGTTCTCAAGAACAAGTTTATTGACAGACAATAAATAGACAGGTTAACAACAATTATATATATATATATATATATATATATATATATATATATATATATATATATATATATATATATATATATATATATATATATATATATATATATATATATAAAGAGGATAACCCAAAACTTTAAGCATAAGTATGATAGTAAACAGAACTTGTTTATCTGAAAAAAAAACATTAAATGCCACTTTTTTAAGATACCGAGGTATCAAGTCATAAAAGTCTGTATTACAAATCAATCACATTAGCGTTAGAAACGCTCGGCACACATGTCTGTACTTATGCTAGGTTCACCTTTGAAAAAGGAACAGTCTATGTGGGCACTCGGTGCCCTCATTTAGTTTGTAGTACAGTATGTACCTACACACTCACCCTGGACTTAATCGTCCTAATTAAGACCACTGTTCCTCGCAGAGTTAAACAGTAGGGTTAACTATACGACCCACTGCTACCACAGATCTCTTTAGTTCCTCTACTTGCTTCGCATAGTGGCGAAAGAACACTCTGGAAGACTTCCAGCCCGTGTATGAACGGAGATGTTCAAAATCCATACAGTTAAAGAAATTTAGGGATGAGGCAACTTTCCTCGGATCGTGACCTGCGGGTGTACTGTCAGGATCCGCTCTGCGAATAAAATATGTGATTTTCGCTCTGAGTTGATTCAGAGGTAAATTTGAGCCTGATGTTTCTCCCTTGAATAGTTGACCACCCTTGAAGTCTGAAGTTCTATGAAGATAGACCTTTAGGCATTCTACTGGACATAGAGATGCATCTTCTTTCAGAGGGCAGATTCTCCAGGGACCCCACCTGTTGGTGGGTAACTCATTCTTGGCGAGAAACGTAGGATCCGGAAACAGGTTCAGTTCCCCCCCATCCAGGAAATGAACACGACCTGCCTCTCTCGAGAGGGCTACGATCTCACTAACCCTGGCCCCGGACGCGAGTGCAAATAGGAAAATAACTTTTTATGTCAAATCCTTTAACGCACATTCTTCAATGCTCAACAGGGAGGCGAAATGAAGAACTTTGTCTAAAGACCATGAGATGGGCTTTGGAGGTGCTGAAGGTCTGAGCCTAGCACAGGCTTTCGGAACTTTATTAAAGATCTCGTTACCTAGGTCGATCTGGAAGGCAAATAAAATGGGTCTCATCAAAGCAGATTTACACACTGAAATCGTGTTAGCTGCCAACCCTTGACCATGGAGGTGGATGAAGAAAGATAAGCAGAAGTCTGTTGAGATCTCGTGCGGATTCTTTGCCTTTACATAGGCCACCCATTTTCTTCAAGAGGACTCATATTGCCTTCTAGTCGATTTGCACTTATATTCCTCTTGGAAGTCTATGCTGGCTTTCGAAATCCCGAAACGCTTTCTCACCGCAAGGGCGAGAAAATCATGAGCTGCAGGGTCCGGGTTTTCTGTAATGAAGCGCAGACAGTCGACTTCTGGACTCGCTGGGTCAGAACTGGATGTGGTAGCGGCACAAACTTCAGCTGTAGTTCCAACGCTAAGGGGAACCACATGCTGTTCGGCCACTTGTGGGCCACTATTGCCGCTACCCCCTTGAAGGATCTCAGTTTGTTGAGGACCCTCAACAGAAGGTTGTGAGGGGGGAACAGATAAATCCTGGACCATCTGTTCCAGTCGAGGGACATCGCGTCCACTGCTTCCGCTAAGGGGTCCTTGTACGGGGACACGTACAGGGGCAACTTCTTGTTGTCTTTCGTCGCAAAGAGGTCTATCTGCAGTTCTGGGACTTGATTCAGAATGAAGGAGAATGATCCTGCGTCTAAGGACCATTCCGACTCTATCGGTGTGAACCTGGATAGAGCGTCCGCTGTCACGTTGCGGACTCCTTGAAGGTGAACTGCCGACAGGTACCACTTCTTCTTTTCCGCCAATCGGAAAATGGCCAACATCACCTGGTTGAGAGGTGGTGACCTCGACCCTTGTCGATTCAAGCATCTCACAACCACCTCGCTGTCCATCACCAATCTTATGTGGATCGAGTGACGCAGGGAGACTTTCTTTAAGGTAAGGAACACTGCCATAGCTTCTAGAAAGTTTATGTGAAAGGTCCTGAATAGCTTGGACCAAGTCCCCTGGACTTTTTTCCGATGAGAGTGACCTCCTCATCCCTCCTTTGAGGCGTCTGAGTGAATCGTCATCGACGGTGGAGGTGGCTGAAGAAGAACCGGCTTCTTTAGATGTCTGGCTTGGGACCAAGGCCTGAGAAGAGTACGTAGCCGAGGCGGCACTGGTCTTCTCAGATCTCTTCGCGCGTTTGATGCATACCTTCTCCAAACTCCGGTTGCATCCTTTAGCTGTGCTCTTAGCACTGGGTCTGTCACCGAAGCAAACTGGAGAGAGCGTAGTACCCTCTCTGTTCGCGTCTTGATATCCTTTCGGAATCTAGAAGTCTCTTGACAGAGCCCGCTATCTCCTTCCTTTTCTTCGTCGGGATGGAGAAACAGTGTGACAAAAGGTCCCAGTGGATTCCCAGCCACTGGAACTTTTGGGATGGAGAAAGTAGAGACTTTTTTCTGTTGATCTTGAAGCCTAGGTACTCTAGGAACTGGATCACCTGACTGGAAGCTTGCAAGCATTCGGTCTCGGATGCTGCCCACACCAGCCAGTCGTCCAGGTAGGCTACTACCTGAATTCCCTTTAGGCGTAATTGTTTGAGAGCTGCGCTCGCAAGCTTCGTGAAAATCCTTGGGGCTATGTTTAGCCCGAATGGCATGGCTCTGAAGGCGTATAGTCTCCGTTGTAGCCTGAACCCTAGGTAGGGGGAGAGTCGACGGCTGATTGGAATGTGCCAATAGGCGTCTGACAAGTCTATAGAGACTGAGTATGCCCTCTTGAGCAGTAAGGTCCTTATGTGTTGCAGTGTTAGCATTTTGAATTTGCAATTCACTATGAACTTGTTGAGTGGCAACAAGTCCAGAAGGACTCTGAGCTTTTCCGAGTCTTTCTTGGGAATACAAAACAGCCTCCCTTGGAATTTGATGGACTTCACCTTTCGGATCACCTTTTTCTCCAACAGTTCTTGAACGTACTCCTCCAAAACGGGGGTGGAGTGTTGAAAAAACCGAAGGCACGGGGGTGGAGAGCTGTACCAGCTCCAGCCCAGTCCATTCTTGAGTAGGCTTTGGGCCCAGGGATCGAAGGTCCAACGATCCCAAAATTTCATCAGTCTCCCTCCTACCGGTATCATTTCACTTGGACTGCCGTCCTGAGGTCTTGCCTCCCTGACCACGACCACCTCTGAATCCCCTTCCCCTTGAGGGGCGCCTAGACGAGCCTCTGGCTGCTCCTCTAGGCTTTGCTCGAAAGGAAGAAGACTGTCCTTCGAACGTTGGGGTGAATGCCGTGGACTGACCTGGCACAGCCTGGGGTACCCACTGAAAAGTGGTCGGGGTTTGTGCCACCATCTGGGGCACTGGAGGCAATGGCAATTGCAGTTGCTGTTGCTGTCTAGAGGGCTTGGCTGGCCGAGACGGTAGCCTAGTCCTCATATTCTTCCTCTTTGGTTGAGGACCCTCATCCGAGAAGACTTTCTTTTGATAGCCAGGCCCCACTTCTGGAGAAGGTTTCTATTCTCCACGGCGGCCTTATCAACAACTTCTTTGACCACATCGGTAGGGAAAAGGTCTTTTCCCCAAATGTTGGAGGAGATTAACTTCCTTGGCTCGTGCCTCACTGTAGCCCCGGTGAACACGAACTCCCTACAAGCTCTCCTTGCCTTGACGAAGCCATAAAGGTCCTTCGTCACTGTGGCTAGGTGAGTCTTAGCCACCACCATGAACATTTCATGGACCTTGGGGTCACTTGCCATCGTCTCAAGAGTAGTCTGATGAGACATTGAGGCAGCCAGTCTTTCTTTTGTCTCGAACTCTCTTCGTAAAAGAAAGTCGGACAGCTTGGGGAGGTCCTAGCCGAATTGCCGTCCGGCAATATCAGCCTCCAACTTTCCCACTGAGAACGTCAGATGGACATCCTTCCAGTCTTTGTGGTCCATAGGCAGGGCCAACGACAAGGGTTTACACTCCTCCAGGGAGGGGCAAGGCTTGCCGGCCTCGACTGCCTTTAGGACAGCCGCAAACCCTTTCTGTAAAAAGGGGAAGGCTCTAGCAGGAGAGGACACAAAGGAAGGGAGCTTTTTGCTGAATGCAGCTACCTTCGAGTTAGAGAAGCCCTTCTCCTTCATCAAGGATGAAAGTAGGGCTTGAGCCTTAGCGTGGTCCATGATTATGACCTCTTTCGGCTCTGTCTCCTCCCTTGAAGCTGGTTCTTTTCTCAGCCGGACATAGCAGTCCGGATATGATGCCTTGCTGGGCCAGAATTCCACCTCCTCTAGGGGAACTGAACCCAGCTTATCCGAGATGACGATCTTTCCAGTCGTCATCGGCATGTGCTCAGCATACCTCCATGGGTTAGCATCTGAGCATAAGGGGAGGTCTTTCACATTGAGCCTTTTCCGGGGCCCATGTGATTCTGCCAGGGACTGCATCCGCAGTTCCATAGCAGCCGCCTTCTCGTGATTTTCCTTCTTCATTTGTTGGATCATTCCAACAATCGAAGAGAGGGCCTGTCCCAGCTCTAATGGGAGACCGGCCGATGTTGAGGGAATAGGCTCCGGAATCTGAACCGGAGTAGCCGACACCTCGTCGACCTCATCCTCTACGACGTCCGGGGCTTAAACTTCATCCTGACCTTCTGCCAGGAGGTCTTGTTCCAAACGCTGGTCCACGTCAGACATCCTGTCCTCTAACTGGATGTCTTGCATCGCGACCGCGACTTCAGCGTCCACCTGGACCTGATCTTGGGGGATCTCCTCTTGAGGCTGGGGAATCACTGCATCAGCTGATGCCTTGGGAAAAAGATACGCCCTCATCTTCTCACTTGGAAGATAAGGGCCAAAGGTGTTCTTTTGGAAGCCCCTTACCCAGGTACGAAGCTTCTCCCTTGCTATATCCCTTGATTCCGCCGTCCTAGGGGAATCAAAAGCCTCAGTAATCAGGTTAGTGCATACAGTACATACCTGAGGGTCCCAATACTGGAGATCATCCTTGGAGACAGCGCATGCTGCGTGTCTCCTACAAAACTCATATCCGCAGAGGTATTTGCTGCGGACGTTGCAGAAAACATTTCCGCACTTCGGAGGGTCCTCCTGTAAAGAGAAGAAATTTCCATGAGTATCAAGTGAACTATGTATCACTGGATATGCATAGTATAGCATAACACTTCATAAAGGAAAGACACACACTTGTGTTTCCCTCACAACCCATTGTTGCAGCCTTCCAGATAATAAAATCAAATGGTTAATCTCTTCTAGAGTAACCAATGCAAGGTTTCCAGAGGAAACAGGTGAAGCTCACACCTAAGCAATGATTTTAATATCCTGGATAATAGACAGGAAAGAACTCACTTTCCTATCTGTAGGGCAACAGCAAAGGGATGTGCAAGAAAACACAAAAGTGTTAGAACACACAGTGCTGTACCAAAACCCTTACCATAGTTTTCTTCTTACTGTATATGTTATACTGAAGAATACTAGTACAGTATAGGGGGATACGTGCCGGCCGGCACACACCATAACTAGCTTTAAAGTATACTACTTAACAGCTATAAGGCGGCAGCACTCTGGTTCAAATGCATGTGCCGGCCGGCAGCAACTGCCGGCCGGCAACAGCCAATGTCGGCCGGCAATGGCTGCCGGCCGGCAACTACACAAGGTAGTACCCAGCTGCCGGCCACACTCTTGGTGACCGGCAGACAAGGGCTGACATTAGCCGGCCGGCAATGGTACAAGACCGATGCCAGCCGGCAGCAAAAGAACCAGAGGACTACACCTGCCCGGCTGCCGGCCTCATAGGCCGGCAGCCGGGTCGGGTACAGCACTAGAAGAAAAATAGAATGGATGCCGGGATAAAAGTGTACACTACCTCCAAGCCCGGCAATCCGAAAGAGTGCATATAAGGAAGGGGTGAATCTAATTCAGGCTTCCTGACCAATGCTGTCAGGCTCTACAGGCAGGCATGGATGAGGGACCAAGGGAGGTCCGGGCAGCACTCAAAAATATAAGACCCTTGCCGGCCGGCAGCTCTGCCGGCCGGCAAGGGGCTGAGTCAATTCCACATCCTAACCTATACTAGGTCCAGATGTAGAACGACGTACAGTACTGTAATGGCTAGGCCATTACGGAGATAGAGGGGGAAGGGACAAGAGGGTCCTACCAACCTTGCTTTAGTGACGGATCACCCGCAGCCAAGAAACTTATCTTAGCCTAAGGGAGATCAAAGGGGGAAGGCCAGCAATACTTGCCAGCTCCCAGAGCACCAAAGCAAGGAAGGTGTTGCTACTCCCAGGGAAAGAAACTTATCCTCCCCCGAGAACAGCAACAAGGACTAGTCTGGTAGATCACAAAAGAAGGAATCATATCCACAGAAACCTTCGGGAGTGACCTAAGGAGGCTAAGCCCCCTTTGTCTGTGTTAGGCCAGCGAGGGAGACTCTACCCCAAGCCAGACAAACACAGACTCAGACTAAAAAACCCTGTTGTTCTGTCCCTCTTTGAACCATACTACTGGAACAGGAAGGTACAGTAACACCCCAGTATAGTTTTATCGAAAATAAATTGGGAAAAAACCACTTAGGGATAAGCCCAAGGCTTAAACAGAGGGAAAGGGATTGCATACCTTCTCCGAAGAAAAGAAAGCAACCGGGGAGTATGATAAAGTATACTAAGGCTCCATAAGCAACTTTGCCTAGGCACCAAGAGAATCGATTACCTAAATCACCGAAACTCACTCGTATACTATCTTGGAAATATTCCACACAGTCTTAAATGTATAAAACATAGCCTAAAGCTTCAATAAAATTTTTATTACACTCGGAAAAACCAAAATCATGCATGAAGTACTAGGACCAAACGACTAGGCTACATGGCCTAGCGTAGGCCAGAATGGCGAATACTTCGCCAAAATAATACTAAGCACGAAGGAAATCCTATGTAATGCTAAATAGCTAAAATTTATTAACCCTGGATAGGTACGGTCCTCGGACACCCCTTTAAGGGTATACTCGGACGCGAACGACCCCGACGCCAAAAAAAATTCTTGAAAAATCAGTTTTTGCAGTAACCTCCTTTTTTCTTTTGCCAAAAAAAACTTCAATGAATGCTTAAAACAACTGTATAGATAAATACTACTCATCTGCAGAAAAACTATTTATTATAAATATTTTAAAAAATTAAGTAGAAAAAAAAAAAGACCTGACATAAAAATTCATAAAAAAAAAGTTTATATATATATACACAAATCCTTTTAGGAATTGATTCTTGAATGTTTAGGACACATCTTGATGTATTTTGGATGAAGTCAGACCCATGGAGGTGAAGATCTGAAATGAGAAAAAAAGGGTAACTTTTTTTGGCCAAAAAAATTTGTCCAAATTTCATGAATTTTTTTGGGTACCCAAATGAAATAGGAAGTGGCTAATTTTTTTAGGGAATAAACATATGTTATCCTAAAATAGAAATATGTAAAAAAATCTTCATTATTTTGTAAATTACATTTATATCAGGGGCCATATCTAAAGGTAATTTTTTGAGTACTTAGAAATTCCGTAAAAAAATACATATATTTAATATATAATATGATATTTATGCAGGTAAAAATATACCAAAATATCACAAATTCTATAGGGAACAAGAATATATATAGATAGGGCAGCTTACGCTTCGGATATGTCCACAAAATGGCCGCCAACCACACTGACTCAGACTCCCTAATCTGCCACTTGAAATGTAGGAAGGGTATGTCAATTTCAAGGTGTTATTTACTAATCTAATTATTATTGGATATGCATAAAAATTGTATGGTGGGTTGCTGGATAATTGTCGATTATTTTACGAATATAAAATTAAAATTCTGACCCAAAAAAATTTTTTTGAAGGGAAATAAAATCGAAAAAAAAAATGTAAAACAATATTTTAGCTAAAAAAATTTGATGATATTCAATCAAAAAAAAAGTAAACAAAATTTTCCGACAAATAAACATCTAGAGGAATCATTACTCTGTGATAGTTCCTTAGTACGTAGTAATTTTGAAAGAATTGGGAAAAAACGAAAAAATGGCAATCACCGGAAAATCGAACACATACCTATATATACGCCATATCTGGCTAAAAAAAAGATAGGCATGGGTAGCCAGATCATCTAGAAACACTTTCCAACACTATAAAAATATAAGTTTTGCGACACTACTTGCCAATTCCTTACGGTAACATGACTAAGCAAAAAAATGCAAAACAAATAAAAAGGGGCACTCGAGGAAAAATGGCTAACATTCTAATATACGGCATTTCAGAAAAAAAAAAATTCAGCCACGTGCTAGTCAAACCATCAAGGCACATTTTCCGACAAATAAACATCTAAATGAATAATTACTCTGTGATAGTTCCTTAGTACGTAGTAATTTTGAAAGAAATGGGAAAAAACGAAAAAATGGCAATCACAGGAAAATCGAACACATACCTATATATACGCCATATCTGGCTAAAAAAAGAAGATAGGCATGGGTAGCCAGATCATCTAGAAACACTTTTCAACACTATAAAATTATAAGTTTTGCGACACTACTTGCCAATTCCTTACGGTAACATGACTAAGCAAAAAAATGCAAAACAAATAAAAAGGGGCACTCGTGGAAAAATGGCCATTCTAATATACGGCATTTCAGAAAAAAAAAATTTCAGCCACGTGCTAGGCAAACCATCAAGGCACATTTTCCGACAAATAAACATATAAATGAAATATTACTCTGTGATAGTTCCTTAGTACGTAGTAATTTTGAAAGAAATGGGAAAAAACGAAAAAATGGCAATCACAGGAAAATCGAACACATACTTATATATACGCCATATCTGGCTAAAAAAAAAATAGGCATGGGTAGCCAGATCATCTAAAAACACTTTCCAACACTATAAAAATATAAGTTTTGCGACACTACTTGCCAATTCCTTACGGTAACATGACTAAGCAAAAAAATGCAAAACAAATAATAAGGGGCACTCGCGGAAAAATGCCCAACATTCTAATATACGGCATCTCAGATAAAAAAAAAGACATGCACGTGTTAGCCCAACCATCAAGGCACACTTTCTAACACATAAACATGAAAAAAAAATCAATAATATACGGCAATTCCTTACTACGTAGTAAATTTTTACAAATATTGAAAAAAAACAGAAATTGGCAACCGCAGTTAAATACCCAATATACCAATAACTACGTCGTATCTGACAAAAACAAAATCACGCATGGGTAGCCAGATCATCTAGACACACTTTCCAACACTAAAAAAGCAAAAGTTTTACGACACTATTTCGCAATATCTTACGGAAAAATGACTTGGCAAAAAAATGAAAAAAAAGGAAAAAGGGACACTCGCGGTAAAATGCCCGACATTCTAATATACGACATCTCAGATAAAAAAAAAGACATGCACGTGTTAGCCCAACCATCAAGGCACACTTTCTAACACATAAACATGAAAAAAAAATGAATAATATACGGCAATTCCTTACTACGTAGTAATTTTTACAAATATTGAAAAAAAAACAGAAATTGGTAACCGCAGTTAAATACCCAATATACCAATAACTACGTCGTATCTGACAAAAACAAAGTCATGCATGGGTAGCCAGATCATCTAGACACACTTTCCAACACTAAACAAGCAAAAGTTTTACGACACTATTTGGCAATATCTTACGGAAAAATGACTTGGCAAAAAAATGAAAAAAAATGAAAAAGGGGCACTCGCGGTAAAATGGTCCTCGTGGTGATGAACGACATTTTAACTAAAAAAAAAAACATGCACATGGTAGCCAAACAATCCACCAAGACTTTCCACAACTGATAACCTATACAAGTTGCACCATTCTACGACAATTTCATAATACGTAATAACTTTGATAATTATGCAAACTACCTCAGAAGGGTAAACTCGGACGCGAACGACCCCGACGCGTCTCAGAAATCGGGGAAGGAGTACAGCTACAGCAATGCACATCTGGACACTACTAGAGCGTGTAGGGGAGACACCTCCTGCAGGTCGATCACCCACAAATTCAGTCACGGGGGTGAGTCACGTGAGAAAAACCTGTTTTTTTTTGACGCTCGGGGTCGCAAACGACCCACCGTACCTATCCAGGGTTAAAGCAAAACAACTGGGAATGTCGCTCTGACTAACTAAACTTATACCTAGCGAGCGACAGCGTCCAGGACGCCTCCGGAAGGCTACGGCTCTTGTATCAAAGATTAATCCTCTTAATCACTCAAAAATTTACCAAGAGCCTACATTTATACATAAAAGACATTATACTCAACTTATCAGAGGCCGACGAAGACGGAGAAGCCATGAAAAGTAGAATAAATCCAAGATTTGCGAGAAACACAGGAAAAAACACCAAGTTGTTAAGCTACGCAAAAAGGAATACAGATGGCGCCAGGATTGGCGCCAGGCACGCATACGAATCGGAGGATAGGGAGCCTTGGGAGCGGCTCCCCTTTTTCTTTCCCGAATTTGTTTCTTGCCAATCGCCTCCTACGAGACGAAATCTCTGTCCAGGATGCAGATTGCCATGTGGCGTGTCAAGAATACGTCCTCTGATATGTCGCGATATCCCTTTCACGAGGGATACTCGCTCCAGGAGTTAGAATTCTGGTACCTTAAGGTAAATTCTCTGGGAATATCGCCGTAGTTGTAATATACCCTAGGAAGCTACCCTATAGGAACTTCCATCAGGACGACATGGCTTGAGCCCAAAATATATATATATATATATATATATATATATATATATATATATATATATATATATATATATATATATATATATATATATATATATATATATATATATATATATATATATATTAGCTGTTAAATCTGAGTTCAATTGCTTTAGTCTCTTGACTGCAAATTATGCAAATGAGAAAATTAACCTTGAAAGGATTTTAAAAAATAATACATACAACTTCATGTTGAAAAAGGGAAATGTTTTTTTTTTCTTTAATCACAGGAAGGGATGGTTAAAAATAGAAGAAACAAACATAGTAATTAACACTTGTACACATTATTAAGGGTAGGTCTAAAGGAAATAACTACACCTAGCGAAGATAATTTTTTCATCATTCCACCCCAGACGAGAGGGAAAAAGATAACAGTAAAAAGAGAATCTCTACTTCCCCATTTTGCGATATTTTTGACCACCAGATGAACCTAATTGGTATCTATTCCCAGAACAGTAACTCGATTCTAAAAAGTTTTACTTCT
>NC_090725.1:152175794-152188294 GCF_036898095.1 Palaemon carinicauda
ATATCGCGACATATCAGAGGACGTATTCTGGACACGTCACATGGCAATCTACGACCTGAACAGAGATTTCGTCTCGTAGGTGGTGATTGACGAGATACGAATTCGGGAAAGAAAAAGGGGAGCCGCTCCCAAGGCTTCCCTATCCCCCGATTCGTATGCGTGCCTGGCGCCAATCCTGGCGCCATCTGTATTCCTTGTAGCGTACACGAGGTGCTACAGATACTGTATGTAGGGAGGGGTCCTACAGCCCTTTCTTAGAAAGGCAAGGGCGGGTCCATCAGGACGACATGGCTATCTCACCCAAAAATAGATTTTTCGCTTCGCTCAAAATCCGTTTTTTAGGCTCAAGCCATGTCGTCCTGATGGAAGTGTACCAGAGCATTACTGTATCTGTGGATTCTCAGAACGTGCCGTACTCCCCGGAGGTATTTATTCCCGGTCGACTAGACCTAGAGACCTAAGATGTTACCGTTATACATCTTTTCAACTAACTATAAACTATGTTAGAGCTTCCTGCCCCCTACAGGGAAGAGTCCTACTAGACTCTGGAAAGTCTCGAAGAGTACATATATCTATGTATGAATACCAGGCAAGCTAATATAGTGGTCTCGCCCTATATTAAGTAAAGCATAGTTTGTATAGAACCAATGCGTCAATATATTGACCAGTAATCCGCACAATACTTGTATTGGACAAAGGTTTATATCCGCATAGGAAGAAACTAATAAAACCGCCCTCGTCCCTTTATGGGACGGAGTCCTCCCATTAGGAGACTTACATAAACCAATGCAACATAGCTTGCATAACAGAACAATTCTATCAGAATTATCCCAGATAAGATACATAGAATTAAAATGCTCAATTATACCAATAAATTGACACAGGTGAAAGAGACGCAAGGTTCTCAAGAACAAGTTTATTGACAGATAATAAACAGACAGGTTAACAACAAATATATATATTTATATAAAAGAGGATAACCCAAAACTTTAAGCATAAGTATGATAGTAAACAGAACTTGTTTATCTGAAAGAAAAACCATTAAACACCACTTTAATAAGATACCAAGGTATCAAGTCATAAAAAGTCTGTATTACAAATCAATCACATTAGCGTTAGAAACGCTTGGCACACATGTCTGAACTTATGCTAGGTTCACCTTTGAAAGAAGGAACAGTCTATATGGGCACTTGGTGCCCTCATTTAGTTTGTAGTACAGTATGTACCTACACACTCACCCTGGACTTAATCGTCCCAATTAAGACCACTGTTCCTCGCAGAGTTAAACAGTAGGGTTAACTACACGACCCACTGCTACCACAGATCTCTTAAGTTCCTCTACTTGCTTCGCATAGTGGCGAAAGAACACCCTGGAAGACTTCCAGCCCGTGTATGAACGGAGATGTTCAAAATCCATACAATTAAAGAAATTTAGGGATGAGGCAGCTTTCCTCGGATCGTGACCTGCGGGTGTACTGTCAGGATCCGCTCTGCGAATAAAATATGTGATTTTCGCTCTGAGTTGATTCAGAGATAAATTTGAGCCTGATGTTTCTCCCCTGAATAGTTGACCACCCTTGAAGTCTGAAGATCTACGAAGATAGACCTTTAGGCATTCTACTGGACATAGAGATGCATCTTCTTTCAGAGGGCAGATTCTCCAGGGACCCCACCTGTTGGTGGGTAACTCATTCTTGGCGAGAAACGTAGGATCCGGAAACAGGTTCAGCTCCCCCCCATCCAGGAACTGAACACGACCTGCCTCTCTCGAGAGGGCTACGATCTCACTAACCCTGGCCCCGGACGCGAGTGCAAATAGGAAAATAACTTTTTGCGTCAAATCCTTTAACGCACATTCTTCATTGCTCAACAGGGAGGCGAAATGAAGAACTTTGTCTAAAGACCATGAGATGGGCTTTGGAGGTGCTGAAGGTCTTAGCCTAGCGCAGGCTTTCGGAACTTTATTAAAGATCTCGTTACCTAGGTCGATCTGGAAGGCAAATAAAATGGGTCTCATCAAAGCAGATTTACACACTGAAATCGTGTTAGCTGCCAACCCTTGGCCATGGAGGTGGATGAAAAAAGATAAGCAGAAGTCTGTTGAGATCTCCTGCGGATTCTTTGCCTTTACAAAGGCCACCCATTTTCTCCAAGATGACTCATATTGCCTTCTAGTCGATTTGCACTTATATTCCTCTAGGAAGTCTATGCTGGCTTTCGAAATCCCGAAACGCTTTCTCACCGCTAGGGCGAGAAAATCATGAGCTGCAGGTCTGGGTTTTCTGTAATGAAGCGCAGACAGTCGACTTCTGGACTCGCTGGGTCAGAACTGGATGTGGTAGCGGCACGAACTTCATCTGTAGTTCCAACGCCAAGGGGAACCACATACTGTTCGCCCACTTGTGGGCCACTATTGCCGCTACCCCCTTGAAGGATCTCAGTTTGTTGAGGACCCTCAACAGAAGGTTGTGAGGAGGGAACAGATAAATCCTGGACCATCTGTTCCAGTCGAGGGACATTGCGTCCACTGCTTCCGCTAAGGGGTCCTCGTACGGGGACACGTACAGGGGCAACTTCTTGTTGTCTTTCGTCGCAAAGAGGTCTATTTGCAGTTCTGGGACTTGATTCAGAATGAAGGAAAATGATCCTGCGTCTAAGGACCATTCCGACTCTATCGGTGTGAACCTGGATAGAGCGTCCGCTGTCACATTGCGGACTCCTTGAAGGTGAACTGCCAACAGGTACCATTTCTTCTTTTCCGCCAATCGGAAAATGGCTAACATCACTTGGTTGAGAGGTGGTGACCTCGACCCTTGTCGATTCAAGCATCTCACAACCACCTCGCTGTCCGTCACCAATCTTATGTGGATCGAGTGACGCGGGGAGACTTTCTTTAAGGTAAGGAGCACTGCCATAGCTTCTAGAAAGTTTATATGAAAGGTCCTGAATAGCTTGGACCAAGTCCCCTGGACTTTTTTCCGATGAGAGTGACCTCCCCATCCCTCCTTTGAGGCGTCTGAGTGAATCGTCATCGACGGGGGAGGTGGCTGAAGAAGAACCGACTTCTTTAGATGTCTGGCTTGGGACCAAGGTCTGAGAAGAGTACGTAGCCGAGGCGGCACTGGTCTTCTCAGGTCTCTTCGCGCGTTTGATGCATACATTCTCCAAACTCCGGTTGCATCCTTTAGCTGTTCTCTTAGCACTGGGTCTGTCACTGAAGCAAACTGGAGAGAGCCTAGTACCCTCTCCTGTTCGCGTCTTGATATCCTTTCGGAATCTAGAAGTCTCTTGACAGAGCCCGCTATCTCCTTCCTTTTCTTCGTCGGGATGGAGATTCTGTGTGACAAAAGGTCCCAGTGGATTCCCAGCCACTGGAACTTTTGGGATGGAGAAAGTCGAGACTTTTTTCTGTTGATCTTGAAGCCTAGGTACTCTAGGAACTGGATCACCTGACTGGAAGCTTGCAAGCATTCGGTCTCGGATGCTGCCCACACCAGCCAGTCGTCCAGGTAGGCTACTACCTGAATTCCCTTTAGGCGTAATTGTTTGAGAGCTGCGCTCGCAAGCTTCGTGAAAATCATTGGGGCTATGTTTAGCCCGAATGGTATGGCTCTGAAGGCGTACAGTCTCCGTTGTAGCCTGAACCCTAGGTAGGGGGAGAGTCGACGGCTGATTTGAATGTGCCAATAGGCGTCTGACAAGTCTATAGAGACTGAGTATGCCCTCTTGGGCAGTAAGGTCCTTATGTGTTGCAGTGTTAGCATCTTGAATTTACAATTCACTATGAACTTGTTGAGTGGTGACAAGTCCAGAATGACTCTGAGCTTTTCCGAGTCTTTCTTGGGAACACAAAACAGCCTCCCTTGGAATTTGATGGACTTCACCTTTCGGATCACATTTTTCTCCAACAGTTCTGGAACGTACTCCTCCAAAACGGGGGTGGAGTGTTGGAAAAACCGAAGGCATGGGGGTGGAGTGCTGTACCAGCTCCAACCCAGTCCATTCTTGAGTAGGCTTTGGGCCCAGGGATCGAAGGTCCAGCGATCCCAAAATTTCATCAGTCTCCCTCCTACCGGTATCATTTCACTTGGACTGCCGTCCTGAGGTCTTGCCTCCCTGACCACGACCACCTCTGAATCCCCTTCCCCTTGAGGGGCGCCTAGACGAGCCTCTGGCTGCTCCTCTAGGTTTTGCACGAAAGGAAGAAGACTGTCCTTCGAACGTTGGGGTGAATGTGGTTGACTGACCTGGCACAGCCTGGGGTACCCACTGAAAAGCAGTCGGGGTTTGTGCCACCATCTGGGGCACTGGAGGCAAAGGCAATTGCAGTTGCTGTTGCTGTCTATAAGGCTTGGCTGGCCGAGATGGTAGCCTAGTCCTCATATTCTTCCTCTTTGGTTGAGGACCCTCATCCGGGGAAGATTTTCTTTTGATAGCCAGGCCCCACTTCTGGAGAAGGTTTCTATTCTCCACGGCGGCCTTATCAACAACCTCTTTGACCACATCGGTAGGGAAAAGGTCTTTTCCCCAAATGTTGGAGGAGATTAACTTCCTTGGCTCGTGTCTCACCGAAGCCCCGGTGAACACGAACTCCCTGCAAGCTCTCCTTGCCTTGATGAAGCTATAAAGGTCCTTCGTCACTGTGGCTAGGTGAGACTTAGCCACTACCATGAACATTTCATGGACCTTAGGGTCACTTGCCATTGTCTCAAGAGTAGTCTGATGAGACATTGAGGCAGCCAGTCTTTCTTTGGTCTCGAACTCTCTTCGTAAAAGAGATTCGGACAGCTTGGGGAGGTCCTCGCCGAATTGCCGTCCGGCAATATCAGCCTCCAACTTTCCCACTGAGAATGTCAGATGGACATCCTTCCAGTCTTTGTGGTCCATAGGCAGAGCCAGCGACAAGGGTTTACACTCCTCCAGGGAGGGGCAAGGCTTGCCGGCCTCGACTGCCTTTAGGACAGCCGCAAACCCTTTCTGTAAAAAGGGGAAGGCTCTATCAGGAGAGGACACAAAAGAAGGGAGCTTCTTGCTCAATGCAGCTACCTTCGAATTAGAGAAGCCCCTCTTTTTCATCGAGGATGAAAGTAGGGCTTGAGCCTTAGCGTGGTCCATAATAATGACCTCCTTCGGCTCTGTCTCCTCCCTTGAAGCTGGTTCTTTTCTCAGCCGGACATAGCAGTCCGGATATGATGCCTTGCTGGGCCAGAATTCTACCTCCTCTAGGGGAACTGAACCCAGCTTATCCGAGATGACGATCTTTCCAGTCGTCATCGGCATGTGCTCAGCATACCTCCATGGGTTAGCATCTGAGCATATGGGAAGTTCTTTCACATTGAGCCTTTTCTGGGGCCCATGTGATTCTGCTAGGGACTGCATACGTAGTTCCATTGCAGCCGCCTTCTCCTGATTCTCCTTCTGCATTTGTTGGATCATTCCAACAATCGAAGAGAGGGCCTGTCCCAGTTCTACTGGGAGACCAGCCGATGTTTAGGGGATAGGCTCCGGCATCTGAACCGGAGTAGCCGACACCTCGTCGACCTCATCCTCTACGACATCCGGGGTTTGAACTTGATCCTGACCTTCTGCCAGGAGGTCTTCTTCCAAACGTTTGTCCAGGTCAGACATCCTGTCATACAACTGGATGTCTTGCATCGCAACTGCGACTTCCGCGTCCACCTGGGCTTGATCTTGAGGGATCTCCTCTTGAGACTGGGGAATCACTGCCTCAGCTGATGCCTGGGGAAAAAGATACGCCCTCATCTTCTCACTTGGAAGATAAGGGCCAGAGGTGTTCTTCTTGAAGCCCCTTACCCAAGTACGAAGTTTTTCCCTTGCTATATCCCTTGATTCCGCCGTTCTAGGGGAATCAAAAGCCTCAGTAATCAGGTTAGTGCATACAGTACATACCTGAGGGTCCCAATACTGGAGATCATCCTTGGAGACAGCGCATGCTGCGTGTCTCCTACAACACTCATGTCCGCAGAGGTTCTTGCTGCGGACATTGCAGAAAACATTTCCGCACTTCGGAGGGTCCTCCTGTAAAGAGAAGAAATTTCCATGAGTATCAAGTGAACTATGTATCACTGGATATGCATAGTATAGCATAAAAATTCATAAAGGAAAGACACACACTTGTGTTTCCCTCACAACCCATTGTTGCAGCCTTCCAGATAATAAAATCAAAATGGTTTATCTCTTCTAGAGTAACCAATGCAAGGTTTCCAGAGGAAACAGGTGGAGCTCACACCTAGGCAATGATTTTAAAATCCTGGATAATAGACAGGGAAGAACTCTGCTTCCTATCTGAGGGCAACAGCAAAGGGCTGTGCAAGAAAACACAATAGTGTTAGAAGATACAGTGCTGTACCTAAACCTTTACTATAGTTTTCTTCTTACTGTATATGCTATACAGAAGAATACTAGTACAGTATAGGAGGATGTGTGCCGGCCTGCCTTTGCCGGCCGGCTAACACCACAACTAGCTTTAAAGTATACTACTTAACAGCTATAGGGCGGCAGCACTCTGGTTCAAATGCCTGTGCCGGTCGGCAGCAGCTGCCGGCCGGTAACAGCCAGTGTTGGCCGGCAATGACTGCCGGCCAGCAACTACACAAGGTAGTACCCAGCTGCCGGCCACACTCTTGGTGACCGGCAGACAAGGACTGACATAAGCCGGCCGGCAAAGGTACAAGACCGATGCCAGCCGGCAGCAAAAGAACCAGAAGACTACACCTGCCCGGCTGCCGGGACAGGTACAGCACTAGAAGAAAATAGATTGGATGCCGGGATAAGAGTGTACACAACCCCCCAAGCCCGGCAACCGATAGAGTGCATATAAGGAAGGGGAGAAACTTAATTCAGGCTTCCTTGACCAATGCCGTCCGGCTCTGCCGGCAGGCATGGATGAGGGACCAAGAGAGGTCCGGGCAGCACTCGAAAACATAAGACCCTTGCCGGCCAGCATCTCTGCCGGCCGGCAATGGGCATAGTCAATTCTACATCCCAACCTATACTAGGTCCAGAAGTAGAACGACGTACAGTACAGTAATACCCCTGCCGGCCAGCTCTGCCGGCCGGCAAGGTACAGTACAGTAATGGCTAGGCCATTACGGAGATAGAGGGGGAAGGGACAAGAGGGTCCTGCCAACCTTGCTTTAGTGACAGATCACCCGCAGCCAAGAACTTTGTCTTAGCCTAAGGGAGATCGGCAACAAATGTGGTGACAGAACACCTTTAGTTGCTAACGTAATAGCTTCCACATAATCTTTTGATTTCTCAATGAAATGTGCAATTTTATTATGGATATGATCTATTTTTGAATTATAATACATTAACGTTGCCAACAAGTCTTGTACTTCCATAATCTGACTGATATTACTAGAATGTTCATTCACCAAAGTCATAATTTGATTGATTGAAGTTAACTGATTCCTTAGTTCTGATAAAATTAATTCATTTTCATGAGTCAAAAACTCAATTTTCTTATTTTGATTACTAATCTTAAGACGATTTAAAATCCCTAAGCTTAAACTTGCAACAGATCCAAAGATGTTTAGTGCAGCAAAAATAAACGGGTTACATTTTTCAAGGTTAGTGTGTTTTACTGTCCACATCAAAAGGTCACGAGCCAAAGATTCTGCCTCGTAAGTCTTATTTTGCAAGTCGTCGGATAGCATCTCTGCAACTTTTAGTGTCGGTGTAAGCGAACTCTCTGTAATAAAAGGAAGGTGTCTTCTATGCGTTTCATTTAATGAAGCAGCAAACCTTGAAATAGCGTTCTTTAAGCTAGTGACATCATTCTCTGGGAAAAAAATTGCTTGCATGCATACATCTATAACTATGTTACTTGATGTAATAAAAACGGCTTCTGTTCTCTCTACTTAGTGCCATATTTAAAATCTATACTTTTAATTTTAGAGCTCTTCCCACACGAGAAAAATGTCTGAGTGAACAATATCACTCCTAACAATAAAACCTTCATCTTGGAAAACTGTAATGAGAAAAATATATGTAATTACTCCTGTATTAAGAAGAAAAAAATGTTAACATATAAGTTTCATAGATAAAAAATTCAAAAAAATTCCCTCACTTCCTCCTCTCTTATTTTAATTTCTTATGTGAGCCAATGATACAATTTTCTCATCATTGGGTTGGGATACGTTTTGAACTCTAAATCTATTGGCCGTTAATGTTTCCAAAATGCTAAATGGGCCTTCAAACTTAGGTGTTAGTTTATAATTGAGTCCTTTACGTACATTTACCTGTATGTATACATTATCACCCACGGTATATGTTTTAGTTGGCTTCGCTATTTTATCATGATTCCTTTTCATTATGATTTGTTATTCTTCCAAATTCTTTCGAAGGATATCAAAACGACTTTTGCTTGCATTTATACATTCTTTTAAAGGATTTGATAAATTAGTTGAAGGCGTTAATACATGGAAAGGCGTTCTAACTGGGGTACCATACAATGCCTCGTGCGGCGACATTTTAATTGATATATGATATGAGTGATTCAGAGTACTTAGTACCGCAGGTATTGCAATATCCCAGTTGGGGTCTGATCCCCCTAGTGTTAATCTTAATATGTTTAAAACCTTCCTATTCGCTCTTTCCACTAGCCCATTCGACTCTGGGTGATATATCATGGTATTGATTTTCTTTATGCTAAGGAATTCACACAATGACTTAAGAAAATGATTATTAAATTTTCCACCCGAGTCTGAGATTATCATGTGTGGAATTCCATGTTTACAAATGTACCACTCGTAAAACTTCCTAGCGCATTCAATCGCAGTTTTAGTTTTAAGCGCTATCAGTTCTGTATATCGAGTCAAAGAATCTACAATTACTAAGAGGTGCTTATTTCCTCTGTCTGATTCGTAAAATCCTGTTAATAAATCTAAATGTATCCTTTCAAAGGGTTGATTGGGCACGGGATAAGCCCCTAGGCTGGCAGGTGTTTTTGTGTGCCCTTTGTTTTCCTGACAAGTGCGACAATCAGCTATGTGTTTTTTTTATATCTGTAAGCATCGTATGCCAATAAAACAATGATTTGGCTTTCTGTGACATTATGGAGAACCCCGGGTGTCCATGCAAGGGATTTGCATGCAACCAATTAAGGACAGTGGATATAAGAGAGATTGGTACCACTACCTGGTCGTTAGTCACATGTGGTGTATTGCGGGTTTTCCTTGTCACGGATCTAGACAGAATATTGTCTTTGATTATATAATTCTGCTGCGTATACTTTATATATTCCTTTTCCTTACGATTTCCTTCCAAAGCATTTATAATTTTTTCTAATTTCTGATCTTTTCTTTGCTCAGTCTGTAATAATTCAGCGCTCCAGCCCAGATCTTCTTGTTCAGATATAGTTTTAACAATAGGCATGGATGTTGATATATCTATTAATTAAGCTAATGGCTCCGTACAAGATGACTCGGGGTTGCGTGATAATGCATCAGCAAAGATATTTGCTTTCCCTGGTAAATACCTGATTCTCGGGCCACAGTCTTGAATGATCAAATGCCACCGAGTTCGTTTGGGGCTGTGACTAAAGCCTTTAAAGAAGTCGGTTAGGGGTTTATAATCAGTAAGAACCTTGACGGGATAACCGTATATTATGAACTTAAAATGCACTAGTGAATTAACAATAGCTAGTCCTTCCTTGCCTATTACTGCATACTTACTTTCGGAAGTTCTCAGTTTTCGTGAATAAAAAGCTATCGGGAAAAACTTTTTCATATTGCAGAAGCAATACCCCTCCTACTCCTAAGTGTGAGGCGTCTGTTGCAATGAAGAATTCCTTACCGAAGTAAGGAAATTTTAAGAGAGGAGAACTACACAGTTCATCTTTTAAGGTATTAAACGCCTGTTGATGCTGCTCAGACCATATGAAATCTACGCCCTTCTTCGTAAGATCAGTTAGGGGAGCAGCTATTATTGAATGATTGCGTATAAAATGCCTGTAATATCCACTACACCCCAGAAATTGCTGTATTCCCTTGACATTAGTAGGTATCGGAAAGTTACGGATAGCCGACACCTTATCGTGGACTACTTTAAGACCTTGGCTAGACACCGTAAAACCCAAATAGACCAATTCTCTTTTGAAAAATTCACACTTACTAATCTTCACCCTTAGGTTATGTTGTCTTAGTCTCTGTAATACTAGTTCTAGTTTACGTGGATGTTCTTCTAAGGTATTGGAAAAGATTACAAGGTCGTCCATATAGGCATGCATTATATCCCCTAGCAAGTCTCCAAGCACTATGTTAATCATTCTAGTAAATGTTATGGGAGCACAACGTAAACCAAAAGGCCTACGTTAAAATTCATAATGTCCCCTGGCTGTGCTGAAGGCAGTGTATGGGATACTATTTTCTTCTAATGATATCTGGTGAAAGCCTTCAAGTAAGTCCAAACTGGTAAAATATTTATTCTGACCTAACAAAGATAAAATATCGTCAGTACATGGCACTGGGAATCGATCAGGGATCGTTTCCTCATTCAAGCGACGGAAATCTACGCAGATACGCCATGTTCGATCTTTTTTCGGTAGAACTATTAATAGAAAATCATAAGGGCTATTCGATTTCCTAATGACTCCTTCTTCTAGCATTTTACCTACTTCATCATTTATCTCATCTGGAAATTCATAGGGAGTCTGTACGAGGGTACATAGATAATTTTCTGCTTGTCCTTTAACCTTATTTGATGTTTGATAACATCTGTTTTTCCTAAGGATCCATCCGTAGTGGAAAAAAACATCATGATATTCAGTTAAAAGTCCAAAAAATTTCTGCTGAATTTCTTCTTCTTCAATGTCTTTATTGATTTTATTTTTAATAGATTGCAAAAGGGATTCATCCGCAACTGATTGAGCGTGATTGATTTCAGCGACGGTAAGAATACGATGCTTATAAACTTCTACATCCAAGATATGTTGATTTTTGTGAATTACTAAAGTGGTATTTAAATGATTACAGACTTCAATATTACATTGTTGTTGTGAGCCGACTGTATAAATAGCTTGTGTGACGGACAATCCGTTAGTTTTCAAAGTGTCGGAAAGGATTAATATTTCAGATCCCGGTAACATTTTCTTTACTTGCACTATTAAATTCGAAGGTACGTTCGGCTCGATAGATTGAGTGCAAGATGATATTATGGGTGAACGAGAATTCTGTTGGTTCGCGTATATTATTTCTTTATTAATGAGACAAGTTATTGGTTCTTCAACGTACGTTACTGTTTTATTTGTCGTCTTCTTTTTATCCAAAACTGATTTTAAGGTATTACAAGACTTATAGAATTTTCCTTTGATATACACGCCATGCTTGGCAGGGGCTAAGATAATGTTTTGATTACCCATAGACGGGTATCCTATAGTTACAGCTGGATACATATCAATGTTTTGTACAACAACAAAGGTATCGGCAAATGTGCGCTTACCGACCATGGACTGAACATGAGTTACGCCTATTACATTTAATTCATCATTTCCTATACCCGAGAGCCTTACTCCGGACTTCTCTATAGGGAAGTTCGAAAACAACAAATGATGTGTCCTCAAATCCATGATATTACATGGACTACCAGAGTCAAAAAATAATGTAAAGGATCGGTGTTCTAAATTTACAGCATATAATGTTGGTCGTAACTCATTTTGGCTTATTATTGTGTGAATTTGTTGCAAATCTACGGGAGCATGCACAGATTTATTTGATTCGGACGTGTGCTTCATAGGAAAATCTATTTCCTCACAATGATCTGATAAAACATTAAATGGATTATTTAACACTACTGGTGTTGATTTGAATGACCCAATGTCACTCTCTTCCCCACTGGAGTTAATTATGTGGTATTTGCTTTGCTCTGCACATTCTGAAAATTAGTCTGACCTCACGAGTTCTGGCTAGGCGGCCCAGGATCAGAGTTATTTGAAGAACTGTTTTTTTTTTTTTTTATTCTGAACTGCATTGACGTTTGGCTGTTTCTTCTTATTGAACTGAGGATTTTTCTTTATATTTCCATAGGGAACTGACTGTGGAATTGACTGTGTATTTCTAGGATTCTGTTGTGTCTTACACCAGTAGCACTGACTATATGAATGAGTTGAACTATTATGTAACTAACAGAATCTCGTTCTGTACTACATCTGCAATCAAGTGACCTTGACATTTGCAATTATAACACGTCATTCCTGCAACTTGACTATTATTAACTATGTTTACTTGTTGTGGCTTTGTGTCATTTTTTGCAAAACTTGTGTAAATAAGGGATCAAGATCAGTACACTTAGACATGTGTTTCTTTATCTGTTTAAATACGTCCAATTCTGTACTTGCTGGCGTTAACTTTTTATCAAAACACCGCACTAAAGCTCCTGGCAACATAAGTGTCATGCAAGTTAAATACATTAATCGTAAGAAATCTTTCACGGAGATGTTATCTCTAGTAACCCAAGTGGAATTACCTAAAATATCTTGA
>NC_090725.1:152197015-152202015 GCF_036898095.1 Palaemon carinicauda
GTATGTGAGAGGTAAAGAGGGGATTTTAGTGGACCACGTGAAATTCGCGAAGTAGGCCCGTTCTCTGATGATAGTGTTAATTCCTCGGACCTTATAATTCGTGGACGTACCGATGCAACCATATGCTGCAACGAAGATTTGGGAATAGGACGTGGATCTGTCCGGGCATGATACATTGAAGCCGGCCTTGTCGTATCGTATCCACGAGCCATTGTTCAGTCTGTAATTGAACTTATTATCGTCAAAGGGATAAAGTTTTTTCAGACAACTTTCAGGTATATGGGAGAGAGCACCGTTTAGCACTATACCTAACTCGCATGAATCCATTGATTTTTTATGGAATTCAAAGGAGTCAGCTGTACATATTTTTTTATTCATTGCATCTGAACAGTGAGTTGATTTATTTAAGTCTTTAATGACCTTATATGTTTCCTTGTCCGGGGAAATCAATACGTGTCCTGTCAAACTGGATATTACTGAGCTTGAGTTATTCGTCATGAAAGTTGGAAATGGTGTTATCCTGTATGATTGCCAGGCATCGGAAGAATCAACGGGAATTGTAATCATAATCCTGTAATTTTCAACGCTTACTGTAATTAGGCTGTAATAAAATTCTAACCTACGTGCGTCTAACAAATGAATATAACATAATTTTTTTCCCATCTGTTTTCCACAATTAACGTTAAGTCTCTTATCGGCAACAAATGTGGTGACAGAACACCTTTAGTCGCTAACGTAATAGCTTCCACATAATCTTTTGATTTCTCAATGAAATGTGCACTTTTATTATGGATATGATCTATTTTTGAATTATAATAAGTTAACGTTGCCAACAAGTCTTGTACTTCCATAATCTGACTGATATTACTAGAATGTTCGTTCACCAAACTCATAATTTGATTGATTGAAGTTAACTGATTCCTTAGTTCTGATAAAATTAATTCATTTTCATGAGTCAAAAATTCAATTTTCCTATTTTGATTACTAATCTTAGGACGATTCGAAATCCCTAAGCCTAAACTTGCAACAGATCCAAAGATGTTTAGTGCAGCAAAAATAAACAGGTTACGTTTTTCAAGGTTAGTGTGTCTTACTGTCCACATCAAAAGGTCACGAGCCAAAGATTCTGCCTCGTAAGTCTTATTTTGCAAGTCGTCGGATAGCATCTCTGCAACTTTTAGTGTCGGTGCAAGCGAACTCTCTGTATTAAAAGGAAAGTGTCTTCTATGCATTTCATTTAATGAAGCAGCAAACCTTGAAATGGCGTTCTTTAAGCTAGTGACGTCATTCTCTGGGAAAAAAATTGCTTGCATGCGTACATCTATAACTATGTTACTTGATGTAATAAAAACGTCTTCTGTTCTCTCTATTATAGTGCCATATTTAAAATCTATACTTTTAGTTTTAGAGCTCTTCCCACACGAGAAAAATGTCTGAGCGAACAATATCACTCCTAACAATAAAAACTTCATCTTGGAAACCTGTATTGAGAATAATATATGTAATTACTCCTGTATTAAGAAGAAAAAAATGTTAACATATAAGTTTCATAGATAAAAAATTAAAAAAAATTCCCTCACTTCCTTCTCTCTTATTTTAATTTCTTATGTAAACCAATGGTACAATTCTCTCATCATTGGGTTGGGATACGTTTTGAACTCTAAATCTATTGGCCGTTAATGTTTCAAAAATGCTAAATGGGCCTTCAAACTTAGGTGTTAGTTTATAATTGAGTACTTTACGTACATTTACCTGTATGTATACATTATCACCCATGGTATATGTTTTAATTGGCTTCACAATTTTATCATGATTGATTTTCATTATGATTTGTTATTCTTCTAAATTCTTTCGAAGGATATCAAAACAACTTTTGCTTGCATTTATACATTCTTTTAAAGGATTTGATAAATTACTTGTAGGCGTTAATACATGGAAAGGCGTTCTAACTGGGGTACCATACAATGCCTTGTGCGGCGACATTTTAATTGATATATGATATGAGTTATTCAGAGTACTTAGTACCGCAGGTATTGCAATATCCCAGTTGGGGTCTGATCCCCCTAGTGTTAATCTTAATATGTTTAAAACCTTCCTATTCGCTCTTTCCACTAGCCCATTCGACTGTGGGTAATAGATCATGGTACTGATTTTCTTTATGCTAAGGAATTCACACAATGACTTAAGGAAATGATTATTAAATTTTCCACCCGAGTCTGAGATTATCATGTGTGGAATTCCATGTTTACAAATGTAACACTCGTAAAACTTCCTAGCCCATTCAATCACAGTTTTAGTTTTAAGCGCTATCAGTTCTGTATATCGAGTCAAAGCATCTACAATTACTAAGAGGTGCTTATTTCCTCTGTCTGACTCGTAAAATCCTGTTAATAAATCTAAATATATCCTTTCAAAGGGTTGATTGGGCACGGGATAAGCCCCTAGGCTGACAGGTGTTTTTGTGTGCCCTTTGTTTTCCTGACAAGTGCAACAATCAGCTATGTGTTTGTTTTATATCTGTAAGCATCGTATGCCAATAAAACAATGATTTGGCTTTCTGTGATATTATGGAGAACCCCGGGTGTCCATGCAAGGGATTTGCATGCAACCAATTTAGGAGAGTGGATATAAGTGAGATTGGTACCACTACCTGGTCGTTAGTCACATGTGGTGTATTGCGGGTTTTCCTTGTCACGGATCTACACAGAATATTGTCTTTGATTATATAATTCTGCTGCGTATACTTTATATGTTCCTTTTCCTTACGATTTCCTTCCAAAGCATTCATAATTTTTTCGAATTTCTGATCTTTTCTTTGCTCAGTCTGTAATAATTCAGCGCTCCAGCCCAGATCTTCTTGTTCAGATATAGTTTTAACAATAGGCATGGATGTTGATATATCTATTAATTCAGCTAATGGCTTCGTACAAGATGACACGGGGTTGCGTGATAATGCATCAGCAAAGATATTTGCTTTCCCTGGTAAATACCCGATTCTCGGGCCACAGTCTTGAATGATCAAATGCCACCGAGTTTGTTTGGGGCTGTGACTAAAGCCTTTAAAGAAGTCGGTTAGGGGTTTATAATCAGTAAGAACCTTGAAGGGATAACCGTATATTATGAACTTAAAATGCACTAGTGAATTAACAATAGCTAGTCCTTCCTTGTCTATTACTGCAAACTTACTTTCGGAAGTTCTCAGTTTTCGTGAATAAAAAGCTATCGGGAAAAACTGTATTTCATATTGCTGAAGCAATACCCCTCCTACTCCTAAGTCTGAGGCATCTGTTGCAATGAAGAATTCCTTACCGAAGTAAGGAAATTTTAATATAGGAGAACTACACAGTTCATCTTTTAAGGTATTAAACGCCTGTTGATGCTGCTCAGACCATATGAAATCTACGCCCTTCTTCGTAAGATCAGTTAGGGGAGCAGCTATTATTGAATAGTTGCATATAAAACGCGTGTAATATCCACTACACCCCAGAAATTGCTGTATTCCCTTGACATTAGTAGGTATCGGAAAGTTACGGATAACCGAAACCTTATTGTGGAATACTTTAAGATCTTGGCTAGACACCGTTAAACCCAAATAGACCAATTCTGTTTTGAAAAATTCACACTTACTAATCTTCACCCTAGTTCTAGTTTACGTGGATGTTCTTCTAAGGTATTGGAAAACATTACAAGGTCGTCCATATAGGCATGCAATATATCCCCTAGCAAGTCTCCAAACACTATGTAAATCATTCTAGTAAATGTTATGGGAGCACAACGTAACCAAAAGGCATACGTAAAAATTCATAATGTCCCCTGGCTGTGCTGAAGGCAGTGTATGGGATACTATTTTCTTCTAATGATATCTGGTGAAAGCCTTTAAGTAAGTCCAAACTGATAAAATATTTATTCTGACCTAACAAAGATAAAATATCGTCAGTACATGGCACTGGGAATCGATCAGGGATCGTTTCCTCATTCAAGTGACAGAAATCTACGCAGATACGCCATGTTCGATCTTTTTTCGGTGGAACTATTAATGGAAAATCATAAGGGATGTTCGATTTCCTAATGACTCCTTCTTCTAGCATTTAACCTACTTCATCATTTATATCATTCTGGAAATTCATAGGGAGTCTGTACGAGGGTATATAGATAATTTTCTGCTTGTCCTTTAACCTTATTTGATGTTCAACAACATCTGTTTTTCTTAAGGATCCATCCGTAGTGGAAAAAAACATCATGATATTCAGTTAAAAGTCCAAAAAATTTATGCTGAATTTCTTCTTCTTGAATGTCTTTATTGATTTTATTTTTAATAGATTGCAAAAGTGATTCATCCGCAACTGATTGAGCGTGATTGATTTCAGCGACGGTAAGAATACGATGTTTATAAACTTCTACATCCAAGATATGTTGATTTTTGTGAATTACTAAAGTGGTATTTAAATGATTACAGACTTCAATATTACATTGTTGATGTGAGCCTACTGTATAAATAGCTTGTGTGACGGACAATCCGTTAGTATTCAAAGTGTCGGAAAGGATTAATATTTCAGATCCCGGTAACGTTTTCTTTACTTGCACTATTAAATTCGAAGGTACGTTCGGCTCGATAGATTGCGTGCAAGATGATATTACGGGTGAACGAGAATTCTGTTGGGTCGCGTATATTGTTTCTTTATTAGTGAGACAAGTTATTGGTTCTTTAACATACGTCACTGTTTTATTTGTCGTCTCCTTTTTATCCAAAACTGATTTTAAGGTATTAGAAGACTTATAGAATTTTCCTTTGTTATACACCCCGTGCTTGGCAGGGGCTAAGATAATGTTTTGATTGCCCATAGATGGGTATCCTATAATTACAGCTGGATACATATCAATGTTTTGTACAACAACAAATGTATTGGCAAACGTGCGCTTACCGACCTTGAACTGAACATGAGTTACGCCTATTACATTTAATTCATGATTTCCTCTACCCAAGAGTCTTACTCCCGATT
>NC_090725.1:152209515-152217015 GCF_036898095.1 Palaemon carinicauda
TATGGACAGCCACTTCACCCCCTTCAAGGCCTCCATCAATGCCTCTACTCCTGATGAGGAGGACAACTATTCTACATTAACAAAGCTGACGTGAATACTGGACACAGATGCTCACCCTGTGACATGGCAGAGTGGTGACAAAGCCACCCGCCATCCACATTTACCACACTTCGCTTACGCCCCTACCAATGACCTCTCCATCCATTTACTGACACCTATTAGTGCCAATTATGTTACTACCACTCCAAATTCTGGGCTGCTGAAAAGAAATGTGTGAATGGTTATCAGTGGCCTAAAATCGTGCAAGTTGGCTATCGCTTTTTGCCGGTGGTCTTCCCTCTGACTATTTTTTTCTTATTATATGATGCAGGTATGGGTGAGTGAGTTTTGATAGACACTGGTGCCTGCCATTCTCTTTTGCCAAGGCCACAACGTCCATCTGATAGATGCCAATGGATCTGTGATACCTACTCTAAGAATATAACACCATCATATTATAGTTTGTAAACACAAAATATATCTAAAATTTTCTTGTGGCTAACGTTTCATTGCCAATCCTTGATGCCAATTCCCTTTCACTTTTCCACCTCCCGGTTAATGTAGTTCAATGAGGGTTTGTCAGCGCGAATTTGTACTCCTTGAACCTCTCCAACCTCATCCCTCCAATCTAGCTCTCCACATCAGTGCACCCATGGATGGCTATGGCCACCTAATCAAGTAGTACAAGGAAGTTTTCCCTCCAGAACTCCTTCAAACGCCCATGGTTTCTGCTATACACAGTGCTTATCACCTTATCAAGATGACGGGGCAGCCAGTAATCGGCTGCCGCTGGACAAAAGTTCCCAGACATGGAATAAAAGGACCTTTGCTAAAAAGCCTGAAGGCAACTGACCATGCATACTTACCATGCACACAGAACCGGATTACTACCCCTTCCCAAATATTGTCGATGTTACTTACTAGTTGCACAAAGCAAGAGTTTTCTTCACTCTCGACCTACTGAAGGTGAATTATCAGGTGTCTATGAACCAAGAAGACATCCATAAGGCTGCCATCACCATTCCCTTCAGTATAAACACCTTCAATTACTCCTGATTTGCCCTTCATAATTGTGTGGCCACTTTTCAATGCCTCACGGATGGCATCTTATGGGACCTTCCCTTCTGTATGTGTTATATGGACAACATCTGTGTGTTCTCTTCCTCCAAAGAGGACCACCTCCTTCACTTACGAATTGTGCTCGACCGCCTACTACATAACATCCATTAAGTCCGGTATGACGAGTGTACCTTTGGCGCAAACGAAGTATCATTCTCAGGTTACTGCATCACTCCTTAAGGAGTCAATATGCTCCCTGAGAAGATAGAAGCCGTTCAGAACTTCCCAACGCCCTCGACCGTCAAAGCACTGCAAGAATTCTTGGCATGATCAGTTATTATCACCGTTTCCTGCTAGTCATTGAAACCATTCATGCCCCTCTCTACACCTCACTCAAGGGAAAGCCAAAGAACCTAGAGTGGGGTTCCCTTTAAGAAGTTGCCTTCTGCCACGCAAAGAATACCCTATCAACGGCTGCTGCTCTCACTTCTAAATTGCAGTAAAATAGGGATTTACTGCAATGCCAGTGACATCGCTATCGGTGCAGTACTTGAGCAGGTGGTCAATGGCTCTCCCTGCCCATTGGGCTTCTTCAGTAGAAAACTGTTCAAGGCGGAGTCCAGCCACTCTACCTTTAAATGCAAATTGCTGGCGGTGGCGGTACACTTGACTGTCTGTCACTTTCCCTACTTCCTAGAAGGAAAGATCATTTCATTAAACACTATCGTTTATAGAGAAAGTGTCTTTTCAATTTATATAATCTCATTTTGATTACTAAAGTTCTCCATCTCATGCTTATCCATTTATTTTTAGTGCTGTGTCCTGGAGTATTCCTTTCTGTTCTAGGAATGTATTTTCATTGACAATCCCAAGAGTTTAGTCCACAACTCTTATTTGGTGTCTATCTGATTTTTCATTGAATAATCATTTTCAGTCGTATGTTTCGGCTTTTTCTACTGAAATCTTCTATTATTTTGTGTAATTCCTCCCATGATTCACTAAACATAACTATGTCATCTTCAAATCTCAAGTTGTTATGGTATTCCTCATTTATATTAATCTCGGTACTGTCCCAATCTAAATTCTTAGAAACTTATATGGCACACAGAATGATTTAGGAGAGATGACGTCTCCCTCTATCACCTTTCTCAATAGGATATTTCTCATTATATTTATGTAGTTTTAGGATAGTTTTACTTTCTGTGTAGATATCTTATAGTGTTCTAACATACAATTCATCTATTCCTTTTCTTGATGAGCTTTCATTATTACTGAGGCTTTGACAGAATCAGAAGCTTTGTCATAATCAATAAATCCCATGAATAGTGGTTTTTGGTATTCTGTTAATTATATCATTAGTTGGTTAAATCCTGCCTTCTCTCTTTGTTGATTGAAGTGTAGCTGTCTTTCTATTTGACCTACTATGACCATTGTAAATATTTTATACACTATGGAGAATAAACTTATAGGGTGGTTATTTTTCAGGTCTTTTGTGTAACACTTTTTGTGAATTAGTATAATGATAAAGTCTGTCCAGATTGTAGGTATTGATGATTCTTGCAGACATTTACAGAAAAGTTCAGCGAGTTTTACTACTATGGGATCTCCTCCATATATTAATAAATCAATTGTTAGCCCACCTTCTCTTGCTGATTTGCCTCTTTCCATGCCTTTCAATGTTTTCTTTGTTTCTCCTACTGTTACTTTGATACCGGCTCAGGTGTTTCATTATTTCTATTAGCAAAGTTATTTTCATATCACTATTGTGTAGTATTGTATACAAATCCTCTGCATTTTGATCACTCCATGTCTATTGTTGATTAAATTCCCATTTTCATCCTTTAAACCAATGATCTCTGTTTCAAGTCTTCTTCTCATCAATTAGGTGCTTCATCCTTTCTTCAGTGGTTTTCTTCATTTTTGTCTAATAGTCCTTTACGAATATCTTGGGTTATCAGTTTGTGGTTTTTTTTTTTTGGGGGGGAGGGATAGTTCTGCTAATTCTATTTCATCTCTCTTGGAAAATTATCTATCCTTATTTCAATTTATTCTTTGGGTCTTGGTCTTTTCTGATAGTTTCCCTTAATCTTGTTTGGGTAATTTTCCTCCTGATGCTGTGTTTATTCCAACAAAATTTTTGTTAAATTGTATCTAGGAGTACCTATTTTGTATTGCTAAACTAATCTCATCCAATTTTTCCCTTATTAAAAGTGTTTATTTTCTTTCTTAATGTAAGTTTTTTCTCTCTCTTTCATTAGATCTAAACAAATTTTAGTTCTCACCATTCTAGGATCACTTGACTTAAACTTATTTACGAGTCTTATACCTTTACGTAAGTTATCTTTATCACTGAGGATAAACTCTATAGTATTTTTTGTTTCTCCATCCGGGCTTCTCCATATCCATTTTCTATGTTCTTTTTTTTTTATAACCGAAGTTGTTCGAGAAGTTTTCTTTTTTATCTTTCACATAATTCTACAAGCATGTCTTCTCTGCCATTCTTAATGCCTACTACAGATTTACCAACTATTCATTCTCCTCTCTTCGTTTGACCTACTTTATATGAAAATCAACCAAACCAAACGCAAACTTTTTTTTTTTTTTTTTTTTTTTTTTTTTTTTTTTTTTTTTTTTTTTTTTTTTTTTTTTTACTCCCCGGATCTTCATAAAAAGTTTCTCTTTCTTCTTCCATATTGGATATTGGATGTTATTGGTGCATACGTTTTATAAATTTTTTTGCTTTATATTTAGTATGATAATCAATCGAACAATTCTCTCACTGATACTATGAAATTCTTCATAGCATCATCATATCTTATCACCATGGTTTAAAACCAAATAAAAAAAAAAAAACCTGATTTTAATTCCAAACATTTGTTATTTGTCTTCTGTAGAATAAATATTAGACGTAATATAAAATATAAAAGCCGTTAAAATTTTATATATAAAATTGACGCTGAAAAACAAATTATAACTATAATAAATCGTAAGTTAAAACATTTGTAGGCTTAGAAAACTGATAGGCCTAACTTAATATTGGAATGAGTTCATAACAAAGAATTAATATGATTAGTATGTTTGGGGTAAATTCATCAAGTAAGACTACCGATATTCTGTGATTGTCATTGTGTACAAATTGTAATTTCCAAATTGAAAATCCTCCAAAAAAATATGATTTTGCTGTTACTTCAATCTGTAGTCTGATACCAGGAAGTCGCATCTAAGGGTGTTTATTCACATATTTTTCTTGGGAGGAACCCCACATACGCTAATGTCAGTCCCTTTCTAAACCTTAGCACCCCCCCCCCCACCCCTAACATATAATGTACTCCTTCGGCCTTTTTTTAAAGCATCACCTGTTGTCTAAAATAATAACATTCTACTTATTAGTCCTCTGAAAGAGTCGAATGCGTACGGATCCGATAGCATACCACGCCATTTTATAAATTATACTCTATATATTATTTCATTTTACATTATTATAATTGTTAATACATCTATCGTAACTAATGTGTACCCAGAAACTTGGAAAATATCCCCACGTTGTTCCTTATTTCAAAAGCGGAGATAGAGACGAAATTTCTAATTACATTTTCTAATCTCTTTACTTCAGATATTATCTAAGGTATTAGAATGTAGTTACCTCATTTCTAACATTCAACGTGGCTTCCGAGTAAAATCATCAACTCAGACAGCACAATTAAAGATATCGGATAAAAGCTACGATGGCATATAAAAGAAAAAATTCCTTTTGCTACCTCTCGAACTGTTGAAAGATTTTAATAGTGTGAACCATGAAATTTTGCTTGATAAATGTTAGGCACTGTGTTGATCTCCCCTGGTTCACGGACTATTTACGCAATCCACTACAATCTCTCATTGTTCAATCTTAGGTCAAATCTTATGTAAAATGACCTGAACATTTATTATAAGTAGCGGTTTCATCGTTCAATATAGTGATGACAATTAGATAATAATTTATTGCCATACAGATGACTGTGCACAAACCTGAGGAGATTTTATATAGAGTGAAGATGTATTTTCAAATAAATGAAAGTAAAAAGCAATGTATATTCCTAGGCTCCAGATAATATCTATCCAATATCGGGGACATAATTCTAATAAATTTTAATGGGCCCATAACCGACCTTATGGAATCCTTAAAGAATCTTATAGTGCACTTCGATAGACACATGGCATATTCGAACCAGGTTCCCACCTAATGGTAGTACAATAGTAGGTATTAATTTTTCTTTATTACAACTATATAATATGGGGTTTAACAAGCAACATATCTATGAAACGATTACAAAAACTTAAAAATGTTGTTACTCTGGTTTCCATGGGTATGGGGAGAAAATACGATTACATACTTTTATCTCCAATTTTATTAGAACTAGGTTGGCTGAAAGTAAAAAAAAAAAAAAAAAAAAAAAAAAAAAAACAGTATTCTTTTGATATCTGTGTTTCTGTTTTTAAAATTTAAAAAAAAAGATCTATTTCCGAAGTGGGTTTATAAATTCATTCCCGTTGACTCAGTAACAGATCACTACAAGACAAGCAAATAATCTAGTGTCCAGAACGGCTAATACTAATATAGGATCAATGGAAATAAATAAAACTGGTCCACAGTTATGGAATAGTTTACCGGGCCCATTGCAAGAAGAAGAATCCCAAAATTATTTCAAGAATAGACTAAGAAAACATTCTTTAAACAATAATTGATTTCCGTAGTTATGTTTTTCATAGAAAACAACTACCTGACATTAATTACATCTAACGTCAACAAGTGCCTATTAAAACATACCATAAACATTATAAATAAAATGTCATGTATTATGTTAAAGTATACTATGATTTCTTTTTTTTTGATAGCTTTAATTTACGCTTTCTAACTTTAAAGGTGATCTTATGTAAAGAGAAAACCAAATGTATTATTGGAATAAAGGTAATCATTATTATTATTATTATTATTATTATTATTATTATTATTATTATTATTATTATTATTATTATTATTATTATTATTATTATTATTATTATTATGTTCCTGTTGGGCTTAATGATGCTCTTTACATCAATCTATTTAATAAATTCCTAGAACCCCCGAATCACCCTTTTTGATTATCGCAAGTTCCTTCATTCTTTAACACTGTATCTATATTAAATTTCATTATAGCAAAATATGTTAAAATTTGAACACTGCCATGATTTTCTCTGATGGCTCCTTGCTCAATGTCTATCTCCCATATTATACTTGCGATTAACATTAGGAGTCTCAGGAAACTCTTCGGAAACTTCCTTTAATGGGTTTTAGGAGACCGAGGATTTGTTTTAATCAAATTAAGGTGATCCTAGAATGCACTTTCAACAAATGAAGAAAAAGTTATTTTTACCTAATATATACACTTTATATATATATATATATATATATATATATATATATATATATATATTATATATATATATATATATATATATATATATATATATATATATATATATATATATATATATATGATAAATTTTGCACATTTTTACGTGTTTTTCATATTCAAATATATATATATATATATATATATATATATATATATATATTATATATATATATATATATATATATATATATATATGTGTGTGGTGTGGTGTATAAATATATAAATATATATATATATATATATATATATATATATATATATATATATATATATAATATATATATATGTATATATATATATATATATATATATATATATATATATATATATATATATATATATATATATATATATATATATATATATATATATATATATATAATGTTTATTAGATTATCTTTCTGTAAACTGCAAGGAGAGACAAACTTGCTAAGAGAGAGAGAGAGAGAGGAGAGAGAGAGAGGAGAGAGAGAGAGAGAGAGAGAGAGAGAGAGAGAGAGATTCAAAGCTTTCAAATCAATAATGCTTGAGAAATCATTAATGGCAACTTTTGTGTCGTTATGTAAAATGCATCGGTAGTAAACTTTTCCCTAACGTTAACTGTAGTTCATAATCGCTCTTAATTTCGCAATGAGATTTTGTTTCTAATCTTTTGAGAATTAACAGTAACCTTTTTCAAGAAATCAAATGTAATGAAATAAAAATCAACGAATATTAAACAGAAACTTATGCAATAAGATATATTCAGAAAGATAATTGAACTCAATTTAAACTAATTTCAATTCCTTTTAGAGATATAATAGATAACAAAACTTTGCTTCCTCTACTAGTTTTTTAATAATAATTGAGGAAAATATAAAAAAATTTGACTTAAAAATTATTGCTTTTTCCGAGTCTGTGATTTTTGCAGCTATTGGAATTGAATTCGACTCACCATCAGTAGTTCATGAGTCTACCAACTTTA
>NC_090725.1:152227015-152232015 GCF_036898095.1 Palaemon carinicauda
TATATATATATATATATATATATTTATATATGTATATATATATATATATATATATATATATATATATATATATATATATTCATATTATATATATATATATATATATATATATATATATATATATATATATATATATATATAGGTAACATTTCTTTATTTGTATCAGTAAATTATTTAGGGAGCTAAATTAATGTTTGGAAAAACCCGTGTTCGGTCCCAACCTGAAAAACAATTAACCGACTACCTTTCCCAGTAGGGGGTTTAATGCCAGTGCCTTTTTCCTGAATGGAAGTCAATCCATTTACTAACGGTATGGTTTTGGTTAATCCAAGTCTTGTCCAAGTATTCAAAGGATTTATAGCCATTGTTTTTAATGTTTTAATTTCTCTTAAGAACTTATTTCTGGCTGAGGCTACATCTTTTCTCTCCAGTAGAAATGTTCTTCCATTAACCATACTGTATCGAAAGCTAATTTCACGAAGAACTTTATGAACAGAATCCTTGCAACCTTTAAGCTCAATATTTTCTTTTAATTCAGCTGATATTGAGTCAAGCGTTGGAACTTCCTTCCTTGCATTAAGGTCTAAAGCTGTTCTACGCAAAACGCTCTTTTCAAAATACTCGAAATTTGTCACGGTTCTTGGTAGCTAGGACTCCTTCTATGTTCTTTGTTGGGCGACAGACTCCTTGATGACTGTTTTGATTGAACCATCTCTATGGAGACACGTCGTTTGACATGTTTATGCACTGAGGTCAGCTTAACGCCTGAAATAGGATGTGGCAGAGCTGTACAATTTTCCTGCCACGTTTAAGAAGATACGTGTCATTTTATTGTTATTAAAAGTAAGGAAATTACGAGGGCATTTGATAATCAGCAAATATTTATTATAAATTAATTATATTTGCATTGTATAACTTATGCTACCTCGATACACCATACAACGTAATAGTAATATTTGATAGGCCATCGCCGCTCCCTGCCAAAACCCTGCCTTATTCGCCTTACAGGAACCGATAGAGTATAGCGCATTTCTAATTTCTTTATAATACTGGGTGGAGGAAAAGGAGGTTTGATTAAAAATTTACCTTATGTTTGTGTTATTATTATTATTATTATTATTATTATTATTATTATTATTATTATTATTATTATTATTATTATTATTATTATTATTATTATTATTATTATTATTAAACAGGCTGCATCCCCAGTTAGAAAAGCAGAATAATATAAGCAAAATTCCTCCATCATGGAAAAGTCTCTTAGAGAGAAGAAGAAATATGAATAAACATATGAACATTAATGAATGATTAATATAAGAAATTTCAAGATCAGTTACAATGTTAAAATATGTCTATCCTATAAACTAAACAGAAAACTATAAAGGGAGAACTATGTCAGCCTGTTCAACATAGAACATTAGTAGCAAGTTTTAACTTCGGAAATTCCACCATTTCAATCATCTGGAATAAAAGTTCTACATTTACTGTGTAGTATTGGTAGTATTGAGCCTTGTGCTAGAGATGGCAAGGTTTTGTTAACCAACTGCACACCTAGCATTACGTGCAAGATGATAATATTGTGGAAGATTTGAATGCAAAGGATGGTCAGTGTTTTAATAACTTTTATGAAAGATGCATAACGAACTAGCTGAATGATGGTGCTAAAAAATATAATGTAGATGAGGAATAGGAATTTGATAGACTGCAAGTTCTTGCCTAAAAAATTGAGGTGATATTTAGTAGCTGAAGACGATACTCGAAACAATGCAAAATTAGCTAAGAAATACTCTTCAGATTAGATCAATTACCAAAAATTATAAAAGACTTTCTCAATAAAACCCTCTTTTGGAGAATTTATAAAGAAACATACTGAATGTAATTCTCAATAGTAAATTTGCTTGCTAGAATCTCATCTAAAATTTTGAATGACTGAATGTCTAGGAGCCACTGTCCTCAAACTACTTAAAACCATATTTTGTGGTTTTCTAGGGGCTGATTTCATGTCCAATAACTTGCACCGTGAACTCTACATCTAAATCCATATAATGGGATTCAGCAATTAGGGGATAGAATTATTGCAAATAGAGTAGCATCATCTGCAAATGCGACGATCCTTTTTTTTAGGCCAAATCACATCCCGACTACATTATATAGCATTAAAAGTAACGGTCCAAATTCAATGTTGACACTAAGAATATACGCATCTACTCCCAATTGTTTGTGTATCATAACAAGAACCTGGCGAATTACACGGTCAATAGCAGCACTAAATTCAAGGTTAATCACATAATTCTCGTAGAGTATTGTAGATTATAAGAAGGGCATCTCATGATAAGAGACATTTACTAAAGCTATATATATATATATATATATATATATATATATATATATATATATATATATATATATATATATATATATATATATATATATATATATATATATATATATATATATATATATATATATATATATATATATGTGTGTGTGTGTGTGTGTATAAATGTGTATATACTGTATATATATATATATATATATATATATATATATATATATATATATATATATATATATATATATATATATATATATATATATATATACTGTATATGTATATATATACACACACACATATATATATATATATATATATATATATATATATATATATATATATATATATATATATATATATATATATATACATATACATATGTGTGTGTGCGTGTATACACAGTAAATATATATATATATATATATATATATATATATATATATATATATATATATATATATATATATATTATATATATATATATATATGTATATGTATATATATATATATATATATATATATATATATATATATATATATATATATATATATATATATATATATATATTTGTATACACAAACACACACACACACACACACATATATATATATATATATATATATATATATATATATATATATATATATATATATATATATATATATATATATATATATCCATCATCATCATCATTAGCTTCAACTAGTCAACCGTAGGACTACGTCTCAGATAGTGTTCCCATTCACGCCTGTTTATGGCCTTTCTGTGTCAGTCTATACGAGCAAATTTTCTAAGCTCTTCAATCAATCGTCTTCTCTCCCTTCATCTTGCTCCGTTCGTGATCTATAGGTACCCATTTTGTTATTGTTAATGTCCATCTATTACCTGTCATTCTCATTTTACCTTTTGCCTACGTTCATTTATTTTTGTACATATATTTAGAATATCCTTCACTTCAGTGTGATATTTTATCTTTGTTGCTCTTTTTCTGTCCCTCAGGTTTATCCCCGCCATTACCCTTTCCATTACTCTTGAAGCTGAAATTAGATTTTGTTCTAATGATTATGAAGGAAAGAAGGAAAGGATAATGTTGAAATAGTAGCAGAGCACAGAAAAAAAGCATCTTGGACACAGGAGCAAACTAAAGCATAAGACATTTTAACATATAAGGAAAAGAAATTGGGATGAGCAGGACACATAATGAGAATGACAGATGATAGAAGGAAATTAGGAATATGAGAATTAGTACCTAAAGATGGCAAAAGAAGCAGGGAAAGGAAGAGAACACGATGGATTTCCGAACTAAGAAGTTTTGCTGGTATATACTGACCTAAAAAGACCGTTAATAGATGATGATAATGATGATTATTATGATGATGATGATGATGATGAGGATACACGCACGCGCTCACATACATTCTCACACACGCAAACATACACCCACCCACACCCACCCACCCACCCACACACTCACACACACACACACACACACACACACACACACACACATATATATATATATATATATATATATATATATATATATATATATATATATATATATATATATATATATATATATACATGTGTGTGCGTGTATGTGTGTGTGAGTGTGTGTGCTTGTGTGTGTTTGTGCGATTGACTTTTATTTATACAATAAAAATTGCCTCCTCACTGGAGCTCAAACTCTTTAATCGGCGGTCTGAAGTGATGTTTGTTCGCCACAAAAGAAGCTAGCACCAATGGGAATAATCCTGAGTATGACAAATTTTTTTTTGAGACAATCTCCGACTTCACCCACCTATGATCACGGTGACTTAAAGAGAGTGGTGTAGGGAGATTCAAAGAGCTGCCCCATGTTCCTATTATTAAGATATTCAGGGTCTCTTGGGAAGCTGACCTAATGGAAGAAGGGGCACCTTTGTATCCCTATGAAGAGTTTGCATTTCCTCCAGGATAAGGGCAGCCTCTAAAAACAGTTGTTGATGTTTTATCACATTACATGTATTACTCCTGAGCCTGACTGTGAAATCATCTTCCGGCAAGGACTGGATCTGTCAGGGCATCCATTTAGAGGTGCATCATTGTCACGCCGGTATAACTACCCAAATACCATCTGAAGCGAAAAATAACATTGCTTCTCTCCAGAATATTGCACTCAGGAGTGGTAAGATTATTTCTCTCAGTATCAGGATTTTTTGGTTAGATGTTTGATAACACATCACGAACTTGATTTTCTTGCCTGTCACACACGTGAGATATTGTCAATAATGATTTCATTCTCTCTCCTCCTATTGTTATTTATAATGCTTTTCTGTCCTGTGAAAAAAAAAAAATGTCTTGGTTGCTGTTAGCAATCTTTCATCTTCTCGTTCTTGATCTTAGTTGTACCAGTTATATAAAGTTATCAGAGCCTTTCTGCTTACTTGATTATTTGAATACCATTTAAGAAGATCATTCCACAATCTGGTCACGGCTAGAATAAAACTTTTACAACACTGTGTGGTATCAGGCCTTATGTAAAGAAGGTATGACTGCTAGAATTACCTACATGCCTAGTACTGCACACATATTCAAATGTCATGTCACAGACTTTAAGAAAAATATGACACAAAAACATAAGATGATAAGAATAAGTACAGCCTGTGATCCCTATCAATA
>NC_090725.1:152242015-152252015 GCF_036898095.1 Palaemon carinicauda
ATGCAAAGAGAGAAGCATTATCTGCATATGCAACAAGCTTGTTTTCTAGGCTTAATCACATGTCACTTGTATATAGTATGAAAAGTAATGGACCAAGAACACTACCCTGTGGAACACCAGATATCAACAACAACTCTTTGAGATCTATTACTTAGAAAATCAATAATAATGCTAAGAAACGACCCACCCACTCCCAACTGTTTGAGTTTGAAAACAAGGGTCTCATGATTAACACGGCATATCATAAAAGCTTCCTGACCACTGTCAAGGCATTTCTGTACAGCATTGGAGATTTACGAAAACCAAATTGGAAACTAGGGAGTAGATGATTACCTTCAGCAAACCTATTAAGAAATTTTGCCAGAATATGTTGAAAAAATTTAGAAAATAAGGGAGTTTTTGAAATTGGGCTTCAATCAGTTGGACTTGAGCTACCACTGTGGAGGATCAATTTTTATTTATTTATATTCTTTTGCTGTTTGCCAAATCCAGAGAGAGAGAGAGAGAGAGAGAGAGAGAGAGAGAGAGAGAGAGAGAGAGAGAGAGAGAGAGAGAGAGTGCGTGTGTGTGTGTGTCAGCGAGCCAGAGGTAGTTAGTGTATCGATTGTTTGTTGTGGGAAAGACTGTTGGTATAAATGAGGTTGTTGTTTATGTTTTTAGCTAGGTTAGGAAAGTTGTGAATGTCTTGGATGAATATTCTTTTTTATTTGACTGCAGCTAGATGCAGTTGTGTGGTTTGAGTGCTGGATTTACTTTATATTTTTTACCAGCATGGGAGTATTTTGTTTATTTCAACATTAAGTACATGTTATTTATCTTTGTTAGGAGTGATTCTGAATAATAGAAACAGTTTATTATTTATCTTTGATTATAGTGTGAGAGTTTAGTTAGTTAGGAGTGCTCATAAGTGTGTTTCCTTTTTTTCATTTACAGGCCATAATTCCTCCATTGGAGAGATTATTTTATGTGGAATAGATTGTTAATATCCTGGCTAATGAGAAGAAAGTTGATACGGCTACTCTGAATTACATAATTGTTGATGACCCGGAGCGAATGAAATTCCGATTGCTGTTGATGTTGATGATTATGATGATGATGATGATAATAACCACAACCCCAATCAGGGAAGTATTTGTGGCAAATTACCTCCCAGTGGACTGTTAAACACAGAGCTGTGGTGTGTGCTGCAAAAGACAGTAAGCAATGTGTGGACGACTGTGTTGGTGTCAACATACATCATATAAACATACATATTTTGGTGTTGGTGTGCCGTTTAATTTCAAGTTTTTTAGGTTTTTTGTGTTTATATGAATGGTGTTAGTTTATCGTATATTTATTAAGTGTACAATTAGTTTTAAGTATTTTGATTGTGGATGGTTTTGGGTTAAGAATTTTAGTTTTAGGAAATATAGTGTTAAGGTTATGGTTTGATTTTATTTCCCTTCTGCCCAAGTGGACTTAATGGATTTAAGTTTATGATAACGTAAGGGGAAAGTTTGTGTTGTGGAGACAATTGTCTGTTTAGTGTGATCAAGGGTATGGGGGTTGTTGTTGTAACATCCCACCGCGTTATTTTGGCGCCGAAACAGGGACTGCCGAGGTGGGATTGGAAGCTGGAATTTTTGACGAAGGACTGATAGGATAAGAAATTAGATTTAAGGTTGATTACAATGAAAGACAAATTGAAGGTTTTGGAGGAGGAATTGCGCAATTATAAAGAACTGGAACAGAAGTTGATTGTTGAGAAAGAGGTTGCTAGTAGAGAATGACAGGTTGAATAGTGAGAATGAGGCGATGCAGAAGGAGCTTAGGGAGTTGAAGGGAACAGTAGAGAGAGTGGAAGAAGGGTTAGAGATCAGGACACAAGAAAATGAGAGGCGAATGGATGAGCGTATGGATGAATGGTTTGGGGTGATGACAGGTCGAATAATGAATATGATTAAAGCGTTCATGGGTGAAGGCTCAGTCGGAGGAGTGGCCTCTGCTATGGGTAAAGGGTTGCTGGTTGAAGAAAAGGTTAAGGTAAGTGATACTGGGAAAGGAAGTGATAGTAATAGTAATAGTGATAGTGAAGTTAAAGGGACCAGGTATAGTAAGGATGAATAGAAAGGTGAGAGGAAGGATGAAAGCAAAGGTAAAAGTGATGAGAAGAATGAGAAGAAAAATTGTTAGGATGACAGTGAGGATGATCGTGGTTGGGTGAGAGTGGTGAGTAAGAAAAGGGCTAGGATGAGTATAATCAAGGATAAGAGTTTGAGTGTGAAATTAGATTCTTTATACTCTAGCAAAGAAGTAGGAAACAAGAAGGAAGGTAGCAGTGATGATAGCAGTGAGAATGAACGTGATATGTGTAAGACTGTCCATGAGAGAGGTACCTCGGTATGAAAGGTTCAATAACTATAGTAGTAGGGATGTATTAGAATTTTTCAAGGAGCACGAGAGGTATTGTCAGGATAAGTATGGTGATACTAAGAAAGGTTGGGCTAGGGAGTTAGGAGAATATTAGACTGGGTATTTGTTGACGATGTATGGTGTGATAATGAGTGTGCGGGATGTTGAATATGATAGTGTGAAAGGCAGGATAATTGAGCAGGTAAAACGTATGAAAGGGAGTGTTGAGTATAGGTGAAAAAATGATTTTGATGAGGCTTGAGTGAATTTCCATGTATGTATATCAGTTAGAAACGTTAGCAAGGAAGAAGTATGGAGATGAAGGTATAAATGAGAATAAGGAGTTATCAAGGAAGTTTTTGGCAACAGTACCTGAGAATGTGTGTGAATTTATTAATTTGAAACGGCAGGAGAAAATGGGGTGGACGCAAGAGAGATTGATGTAGGATGATATACTAGAGATATTTGAAGATTATGAGTTAGATAGATGCATGAAAGAAAGTAATCTGTGAGATATTTCTCAATTTGAATGAACAATTTAATATTAGCTGTATCACAGTGTTTCCCTGGACTTTACATCTTTTGGTTTAACAAGGGATAACATTTGTACCTCTCGCCCATAAATAATGCATGACTAGGACAGGGGAATCGTCCAACCTGTATCCAACCAGTACAGAAGTAGAAGAACTGTAATTATAGCTAAAAATACTCCTTCAATGACAAAAATGCAAACATTAGTTAAATTGAAAGACAAACAGGGAAACATATATAAAAAGAGCAAATATTTCTTTTTTATGTTTTCATTCTGTATCCAATACAAACATTTATAATCCAGTAAAGTTATATATGAAAGGATTAAAATTTTAAAGAAAAAAATTTTGAGTTCTTTTTCAACATGATAAGAAAAGAAAGTAAAAAGTTGCAAGCAATTTTCTGGAAATATTTGTAAAGTAAAATCTTCATCTTCCATTTTCAATTATGGCCCGTAAACTCTATTTATATGTGACCAAAAAGTACATCAACACCTTTTGAGCATTTTAGATATCTAGCTAAAAAAAGAAAAAAAAATCTTAGTTTGATCTGTTCACCACTTCAGTACCGATCATCCATATATGGAGGTCTGCCACATGGACCATCTCTGGTGATTGAGAAACACCAGCCATATTGCGGCGATTGTTTGGTACGCCTGACCGTGAGGCATATGTTGACCAAATGTCCCATATTAGAACCTTGAGAAATACATATTTGTTCAAGGATCTGTGTGAGGAAGGCAGGTTCATTCTTCCCAAGATTCTTGGGATGGATGTGTTATACTTTGCTAGAGGTATTTTTAGATTTATTTCAGAAGCAGGTCTTTGGAGAGCTATCTGAAGTTTATAAGTACATTTTCGTAATTAATGGTTTTAATTGAATATGATTTTATTCTTTACCTATAATATATGATATCGGTGTCTATGACATTCGATTCCATGATACCAAAAAACTGAAAATCAGTCATCAATTATAACTTATTATTTGGAATTGAATAGATTAACAGAAAATACTGATTACGGTTATTAATGCTATAAATTGTGGCTAGGTAGTTCTTCGATCTTAAGGTAATTAAACTATTCAAATTCAAGAATTGAATAGTGAGAAATAGTTCGACATATTAGGAATTATCTGAAACATGATTAAATGAATTGGACAAGGCTGAGATTGCTGAAATTACCCCTAATACACATATGTCCTTTCTTATTCCGATAGAGGGCAAGGTGTGGGGGGGGGGGAGCCTTTTAAGTGCTTATAACATGTAATTGTCAGTGAACTCAGATTTAACAGTTTGATTCGCAACGTACCTAAAAAAGTATACAATGTACTTTTCTTCTAGGTCCAAGTAGTAAGTAGGATTCCCCTGGGTGATAGAACCGGGAATACAGTCCTCAAAGTAATGGATAGTATGAGCAGGTTGGATAATGCCTAAGGCCTCACTAAGGCTACAGAGCTGAATACCATATTTGACGGTTTGCCTTGGACATTAACTGTTAGTGCGCATGCACAGGGATGTCATTGGAGAACTTGAAATGCGAAAATATGACTTGCTGGTCTCATAACTTGGAAAAAAAAAGTTGGGTAAGAGGGCCGTTGTAGTAAAACTTGTGTAAAGCAAAATAACTTACTAAAGAGTGATATTTGAAAATAATGATAACTGAGAAAATAAAAAAAATTCCACTCATATGGCGGGTTTGACATAAATAGAACCGAATACGTAGCCTTTATTTTCATTAGATATTCTTTTCTTTTTCTTTTTTTTTTACACTGATTTTTCTTTGCGTTTCTTATTGATAAAACTGCGTCCGTTTCGCTAATAACATTTATTAATCTCGAAGCGTTGGCTAATAAAAAAGAAAAAAATTCCACAGATTAGGATACGAAAACAAACCCTGGATATATCACGTTCCGGTTATCGTTTTCGTTTTGACCAAATGTAGCTTCTACTATGTCATTTCAACTTCATGAGATGGCCATTAAAAATTATTAGCGTTTAATCGTGATTGCTGTATCATATACCTGAAAATCTCATTTATTTAGAAATATAAAATGACATATATACTGAATTGAACAAGTGCAACATATATATCATCAGAGATGTGTTACCTCATTTAGATTCTAGTAATCTTTGTTTGACTCCATTTAGAAAGACATGTGTGAGAGAGCCTTACCTTATCGCCTTATTTTTTGTTTGGGTTCCCCCAGGTCCCTCAGTGTGAGGCACCTCGTATATCCACCAGAGAGTTGCTAATACATCTTCCGGTGTATTTTGCATCTTCCAGTCTTGGATGGTCTGGGATGCATCTTAGGTATTTATCGAGCTGATTTTTAAACGCATCTACGCTCACTCCTGATATGTTTCTTATATGAGCTGGCAGCACATTAAATAGTCGCTGCATTATCGATGCTGGTGCGTAGTGGATTAATGTCCTGTGCGCCTTTCTCAGTTTACCTGGAATGCTTTTTGGCACTATTAATCTACCTCTGCTTGCTCTTTCTGATACTTTAAGCTCCATGATGTTTTCAGAAATTCCTTCTATTTGCTTCCATGCTTGTATTATCATGTAGCGTTCTCTTCTCCTTTCTAGACTGTATAGTTTTAAAAATTGCAGTCTTTCCCAGTAATCAAGGTCCTTAACTTCTTCTGTTCTAGCAGTATAGGACCTTTGTACACTCTCTATTTGGGCATTATCCTTTTGGTAGTGTGGGTACCATATCACATTGCAGTACTCGAGTGTACTACGCACATAAGTTTTGTAAAGCATAATCATGTGTTCAGCTTTTCTTGTTTTAAAGTGTCTGAATAACATTCCCATTTTTGCTTTACATTTAGCCAACAGTGTTGCTATTTGGTCGTTGCATAACATATTCCTATTTAAAATTACACCAAGGTCTTTAATTGCTTCCTTGTTTGTGATTGTCTCATTATTAGGTCCCTTGTATGCATACACCATTCCTTCTCTGTTTCCATAATTTATTGATTCGAATTTATCGGAGTTAAATACCATCCTATTTATCTCCGCCCATTCATATATTTTGTTTAGATCTCTTTGTAGTGAGTTCCTATCTTCATCACAAGTAATTTCTCTACTTATTCTTGTGTCATCGGCGAAACTTCTCACTACGGAGTTTTCAACATCACAGTCTATGTCTGAGATCATAATAACAAATAGCAGTGCAGCTAATACCGTACCTTGGGGCACACCAGATATTACCTGGGCTTCATCTGATTTCTCGTCATTTGCAACCACTATCAGTTTTCTGTTTTCAAGGAATTCTTTTACCCATTTTCCTATTTTTCCCACAATATTATGCTTTCTCATTTTTTTCTCCAATATGTTATGGTCTACCTTGTCAAAGGCTTTTGCAAAATCTAGATAGATCACATCTGTGTCTTTTTCATTTATCATATTATTGTATATGTTTTCATAGTGAGCTATCAGTTGGGTCTGTGTACTTTTTCCAGGTACGAAACCGTGTTGACCCATATTAAATAAATTATTTTTGACCAAATGGTTCATTATTTTCTTTTTTATTACCCTCTCATACACTTTCATAATATGTGATGTTAGACTAACAGGTCTATAATTGCTTGCCTCTAGTCTTGATCCACTTTTGAAGATAGGGGTTATATAAGCTAATTTATGTTTAACATATATCTCGCTCATATCTATACTCTGTCTTAGCAGTATTGCAAGTGGCTTCGCGATAGTATTTGCAGTTTTTTTTAACAAAATCGCTGGAACTCCATCTGGTCCGGCTGCCGATCCATTTTTAATTTCGTTTATAGCCGTAACAATATCTGCTTCATTAATATCTATATCCGTTAGATATTCAACATTTTCTTCTTTCATTTCTGTTTCATTATTCTCATTCGCAATTCTTGGCGTGAACTCACTCTTATATTTTTCTGCTAATATGTTGCATATTTCATTTTTTTCATTCGTTAGCCGTCCTTCAAATCTTAGAGGGCCTATTTCTATTCTCCTTTTATTCATCTTTTTTGCATAGGAGTAAAGTACTTTGGGGTTTCTTTTTATATTTTGAAGTGTCCTTTCTTCTAAGTCCCTTTTTTCATTTTCTTTCGACTGTATAATCTTTTGTTCTGCATTTTCTATCTTACATTTTATTTCCCTCATTTTCCACACATTTTTTCTTTTGCAAGATTTTTCTTCCACTTTTTAATTTTCTGAAATAAGATCCTTCTGTCTCTTGGTATGTACGTCTTTTATTTATTGTTTTTTTTCGGTACATATTTTTCAACAATTTTCTCCAGTATTTTGTACAGTATATCCGTATTTACCTGTATATTATCACTTATAAATACATTTTTCCATTCTTTATTCAGTTCTTCATTTATTTCTGACCATTTTATATTCTTACTGTAAAAGTTATATTTTCCATATCCTTCCCAAAGTTTTGTGCTTTTATTAATTCTGTGATCACTTGCTTTGGAATGAACTATCAATTCTATGACATTGTGGTCTGAAATTCCCGTGTTATACACTATTATTTCTTTAACATAATTCACCTCATTCACAAATACTAGATCTAGGACATTTTCCTTTCTTGTTGGAATGTGGTTTATTTGTTGCATATTATGTTCTAATAGCATATCTTGAAGCTTTTCAAATTGCCTCTTATCTTCTGCGCTACTATTACTATCTTTTTTATATGTATACATACAACCACTTTCTTCTATCCGTTCTTTCCAATCCACGAAAGGAAAGTTAAAATCTCCGGATAGGAGTATATTCCAGTCTTTATGGTTTCTACATATATCATCTATTTTTTCTATTATTATGTCAAACTCCTTAGTGTTTGGGGGTCTGTAAACTACAATATTCATTAGTTTTTCAAATTCAAATTCTACCGCAATCAATTCACATTCTGTGTTGCTGTATTTTTCACATACTTTTCCTTGATTTATGTCTCTTCCATATATTGCGGTTCCCCCTTGATTCCTATTTTTTCTGTCTGATCTATAAGTTTGGAAACCCTTTATCTGGTCATCACTGCCAGTCTCTTGGGAATACCATGTTTCACTTATATTTAATATATCTATTTTTTCAATTTGGGTTAGTTCTTCTAAGAACTCTATTTTCCTTTTAGAGTTACTCGTGACTAAACCCTGTGCATTCATTACTATTATGGTTTGTGTTTCATCCCCATTATTTAATATTGGTAATAATATGGATTCTCCCATGCTTCCTTCCTGTTCTGATATGATGTTCTTTTCTTCATTTCCCGGAATTCTGCCATTAAAAAATCCAACTTTTCTATTATATTTGCTCTTTCGCCTTCATATTTATTTGTGTGTGTATACCTGCAACTGTCCCCATATCTGCACCAACCCCTGGCATTATAGATGCATTCTTTGTAGTTGGGCTCTAAATGTGCAGGTTTGGGTTGAAAGGCCTCATATCTTGGGGCTCTTGGTTCAAAGCGCGGTATATACACGGCCTGCTTTTTTGTTTCTTTTTTTGTTTCTTTTTTGCTTTCATTTTTCTTTTCAGTTTGCTGAGTTTTCTTACATTCATTCATGGTTGCAGGATGCATATATCGACATTTTTTGTTGTAAATGCATCCTTTTCCTTCTTTTAGGTTTTTGCATAATTTTGGATGGAGATCTCTGCATTCGTCTCCATATCCGTCTAAATACGCACATTTACCATATATTTCATAATTATGGCATATCTTTGGATGCTTGTAGTAGCATCTTTCGCCAAATCTGCAATTCCCTCTTTTCAGCATATTGCAGACTATATCCTTCTTTTCTATTTTTTCTTGTTCTTGCTCTTCCCTAAAATTATGTAGGTCCGGGTAGAGTCTCTTGGGTCTATTATTTGTTTCCATCTGGTAATTTATTTCTTCATAAGTATGTTGTAGGATGGCATCATAGGTTATATCAATGATTTCTTCTGCATCCTTACACATATCCTGTTCATTGTTCTCTTCTTCTTCTTTTTCTTCTTCTTCTTCTTCTTCTGTTTCTTCTTCTTCCTCTTCTTTATCTTCAACTACTTGCAGATTTAGTCTCGACTTAATTATATTTTCTATCCAGACTAAGCATGTTGAGCAGAATACCTTTGTGTCTTTATTTTTTATTTTTTGCTGTATTTCAGCACATGTGGGATATGTTGGGACATGACAGGCATCACATTTTCTAATCAATTGTTGAGGATTATTAATGGAATACCATATCTTACATGTATTACACCATTTTGGCAGAGAGAGAGAGAGAGAGAGAGAGAGAGAGAGAGAGAGAGAGAGAGAGAGAGAGAGAGAGAGATTGCTTGATTGCCATGATACTCTAGTTCAATGTCGGAGACGGAGTGGAAGGATATAAGTTTTTAATAAGACTAAAACAATATCCATGGAAAATATTTTTCTCTATGAAGTGCAAAGAAAACATTTCAAGTAGATCTGTTAGGCTCTATTTCACAAATATCAAGATGCAGAAAGAATACGGTAGAGGCGGTAAAAAAAAACAAAATTCTTCAACTTCATCAGGCCACTCATGGCTAAAGCTTATCCATTACATACCATTTGTTGTGATTCACCGTTCTTCCTATACCGGATAAGGAAAAAATATAGTTTTTGGAAACTCTCCCTTCCTTTTGCCATTCACATGCAAATGAATACTTAGTTCGCTGCGCCCTTACTCCTGATAAGACACAATCTGGGTTGATTGCTGTTATCGAGCTCAAAGGATCGACGATAATTTGGATCGTAGGTAGCACACTACTGTATGCGGGAATGGATCTATTCATGGAACATCACAAGCTTCCCTGATGGGATCTCTCTTCAAGAGCGAAGAGAAAAGGAAATAAAAAAATTGATGGCAGTGATTTTCAGCATATTTACTTTGAAAATGACAGGCTACACAAGGACCAAAAGCAGGTATGAAAAACTATTATATAGTTACCAGATGGAAAAAAAATAAGTACAGTTCGTATTGAGTAGTTATAGTCGTAATAGTAGTGATAGAAGTAGAAATAGCAGTGAAGGAGAGACGAATAATGGTAGAGTATTACTATCATAGTTATAATTGTTGAAAGGCCTCTTCCAAAGGCTT
>NC_090725.1:152257015-152277015 GCF_036898095.1 Palaemon carinicauda
TTGTATTTAAGTAACTCTTTAATTTACGTAACTCATTGATCTTAGCTTATTGCTATTTACATCTCAGTACCTATTTATAAGTCTGTTTAGCTAGGATTGTTTTCTGTGTTATTGGACATCCCTAAACGCCACTTAAATTTTTTTGTATGTATATTAATTTTCATAAGCCAGACAGTAGGATTTCTATATAATTACTTTCCCCTGGAGTTTCAAGAATGATCCTTGTATTTATAAAAAGCACCCTTCAGCAAACCGCGTGCTCATGGAAATTTGAAGAAGAAGCACCCTTCAGCAAACCATGAACGCATGGAAATTTGAAGAAGACTCGACCGGCTCGAACCAGCTCAGCGGCGGGAGCCAGAAGCGTGTGAGCGCCCCACTTAAAAACCAGGAAACGTGGGAGACGGACGTAGGCATAGCCCCTTCTACTTGGACGCCGCTTAAACTTAGGCGTCGCTTCAACTACCTGTTGGTCAACCAATTACTAACCAACAGTATGTCTTGCTTTGTGCCATTTTTTCAAAAGATAGGCTTACGAAGACAAAACACGTCAGTGCAGAAGTGAAGATGCACCGTGTTGTTAACAGTTTACAAGATGCTTCCACTTCAACGTCTACAATCAACCCTCAAGAGCGTGAGTACTAATTAACGGTGCTCAACCTTGGCCAAGGAACTGCCCCCCCCCCCCCCTTTTTTCTAGCCTTTATTTAACGATGTGCTCATTTAGCTAGGAAGTCATGTTCAAACTGTCTGGTTTAATCATTCGTGGTGTGTCCATTACAATAAGTTGTGTTCCCCTTCCCCTCTATCAAGTTTGAATTTTTTGCCCGAGAGGAATGTGTTCAAAGTGGTAAGTAGAACTTTTGATATTATTTCAGTCACCATTTTTACTTTCATTGGTTGATTAGTTATTTGATTATTGATTTACGATTTAATTGATTTGGCCGTTATCTTGGCATTTTTCATTTTTCATATGCCATGCGGTCTTCATTCAAATTTCAATTAGGTAGTTTTGCTGTTTTTTCCTGTGTCAGTTAGGTGAAAATTCCTGATGTACTTTATGGAAATAAACGCCATTTTTAGGTTAAAATTATTAACTGTTTTTAACTTGACCTTTACATTTTTAAATGACTAAATGAGTTATCACATGAGGTGAGATATGACTTAAGGGTAAGTTTATATTTACGTCAATATAAAGCTATCGGTGTCAATCCTTTATTGTAATGTTCTACAGTATTACCTCCCGGTGGTCCTTAGGACGTTTTGACTATTACAGTACTGCTCCCCCTAACTCTTAGTGAAACTGTCGTTAACGTAACTGATTTAGTCCAACCACACTTGATTGGGATTTACTATTGTGCGCCCTGGAGTAGCGTTTGAACATCAAGGTGCCGACAGTCCCGGTATAGAATAATCTTTGGACTTAAACGTGTGTAGGGAAAGCAAACCGTCTTCGTTGCGGTTCTCTAGTTTGTCCAGTGTGCGAGTGTTGGCGCTCTATCCTACAGGCTCGGGTCCGGAAATCAGAAACGGGGAGGCCTTTCCCGGAATTATTTCCCACAATATATATATATATATATATATATATATATATATATATATATATATATATATATATATATATATATATATATATATATATATATATATATATATATATATATATATATATATATATATATATATATATATATATATATATATATATATATATATATATATATATGCGTATATATATATATATATATATATATATATATATATATATATATATATATATATATATATATATATATATATATATATATATATATATATATATATATATATATATATATATATATATATATATATATATATATATATATATATATATATATATATATATATATATATATATATATATATATATATATATATATATATATATATATATATATGTGTGTGTGTGTGTGTTTGTGCGTGTATATATATATATATATATATATATATATATATATATATATATATATATATATATATATATATATATATATACATATATATATAATCTCATGGTCTTCGGGAAAACAGCCCTCTGACTGAAATAAGAGGCCTTGTGGTCACTGCTTGCTCATACTTTTTACGATTTCCAAATGCTAGCGAAATATAAACTTTAGAAGTTTTTAGGAAGACTATTTTGAACGTGGCATTGGGATAAGTTCAAGCAGTATTGAAAGCTTAAAAAAAACAAATGAATTGGGCCTGAGGAAAATTGTCAAAGTATTTTAATAAATAAAAAACGCTTCGTCGATAGCTTAGTTTTAATGATTAAATAATAACAACAACAGTGCCGGAATTCTTTGAATTATAGAGAAATAATGTATCACAAAAAGTACCTCATCTGGAGAATGTCTAATGGATGTACTGCTAACTCTTGTGTCATGAGCTAAGATTTCACAGTTGTAAAAGGAATTGATATTTAACATGAACATCATTCTCATATAATACTACCAATGATATTGAATTTACAAAAGAAAATCGTACCACTCTGATACTTTTGTAGCTTTGCACGTGAATCAGCGAATATGCATTTTCAACAACATACGAAACTATTCAACAAAATACTTCCAATTGGAAAAACTTCTATGGTTCCTGGCCCACATATTTGCAGCTATTTAACCAAATCTATATTGTCTTCATAAGGAGAAATTAACTGATGCCGGTAGTGGATTTTTCAAACAAAACATTCTTGTTACACAAGTTATGATCTTAAGGAAAACTGAAGAAAGAAAGAAACATCAAATTGATAAAAAGATTAGACTTGGAACAGGGTTCCAACAGATGCTTACATTAAAGAATGAACAGAGAAATATTATCAACAAAAAAGGTAGGGGTGATGAAAATAGTAGAGGGTTTCTATACAATGGTATACAATATTGATAGTAATAACTTTGTCAATAAAAATATTGAAACACCTGAGACAGTACCAAACGTAACTGTAGAAGAACAGAAAGCATCAAAATGCATAAAAAAGTTAAAGCAGCAGGATAAGATTTCGGAGTAGGAAGACTCTCTGAACTTTTCACAAAACTTTATCATTATACTAAGTCACAAAAAGGGAGGCATAAAGACTTGACAAAGTATTGCCCAATAACTTTATCCTCGGTAATATATAAATACTTACAAAAATCATATTAGTCCGAATAAAAAGAAAGCTAGAGTTTGATTACCCAAGAGAGAGCTGGCAGAGTTTAGCAATTGGTATTCAATAGCTGCCCATATCCATATAATGGACAAATAAACAAAATATGGCAAACCACTATGCATGACAGACAATGAAAACAATCTTGATATTGTAAAAACTTCAGCAGTAATGAAAGCTCTTCAAAGAGAGGGAATAGATGAATCCTATGTATGAACACTTAAATTTATCTATACAGGAAGTACAGCATTCCTACAATTAAGATAGTTAGAAAATTCCGATTGAGAAAGGAGTTAGACAGGGAGACCCCATCTCTCCTGAATAACTCTCAGCGTGCTTAGAAAAAGGTTTTAAGAATTTAGATTAGTAAAATGTAGAAATCAATATCAATAAGCAATACTTTAACAATATAGATATTTGCAGATGACATAATTGAGTTTTAGTGAATAATGAGAGGAATTGCAAAAGATGATAGAAGATTCGAATAAAGAAAGTCTAAATGTAGGACTAAAAAATAGCTTCAATTCATCATAAGGGGTCCCTAGCAACCATATTTAGATAGTGTAATTAAAACTCATAAAGAAAACATTCCTGCTAGACCTATCCTAAGTTCCGTGGGATAGTGTTTTAACTAACTTATCTAAATGGTTGGTAAGTGAGTTATCAACTGTTCTTGGAACTATATCTGTAGAAAACAATTAAGATTTTATTTGTAGGATAAGGCCGTTTACATTTAATTATAATCTTAATTTGATAAGCTTTGATGTTAAATCACATTCTACAAAAGTATCCGAGAATGAATTACAGGAGTTTTTCAAAGAGTAACTTGTCAAATATACATTTATTGTGGATACTGTATGTATAAATATATAAAAGGCTATAGATTCACATTTAATGGTGAATTCTATGAACAAAAATATGGCATGGAAATTGGTAATACTATATATCCTTTGTTAAGCAATATTGTCATAGAATTTTTGAGAAAAAAACCTACCGAGGATTCTTCCTGCAGGTATTCTCTTGGGTAAGACATGTTGATATATTTAATGCTTGGCCTATCCATAAGGATGAAAAATCTCTTCTAACAGCCGTAAATACGCTGGTACCATCAAGTGAGTATTCAGTAGAGATAGAAGTCGATAATAAGATATTCAGATCTGTATTCAGACAAGAAGATATTATAAATTTGCTATGGATAGAAAACAATTTTTATCTTAATCATCAACCACCAACCAAACTTTTTTTTTTTTTTTTTTTTTTTTTTTTTTTTTTTTTTTTTTTTACAGGTACCGGTAAGCTACCCAAATATTTTGAAGCTGAAGTTAGGAAAATTTACGAAATCACATTTGTTTTGAAGTATCCATCATATTTCATAAACACAGCCTAGCAAAAGGAAAAGATTTGTTTTTATGGAGTTTGTTAACAAAAATAATTCCAGGTAAGTACAAACTGAATGAAGTAATAGTAAACAAAATTTTTAAACAACTAGCTTTTAAATAATTTGCAATTTGCTAATTTTTTTTCTATTTGTTCATTATCCAATAGTTTCTAAATAATTATTCTTAATATATTCTTAAATCATAATACAATGAAGATCTTTAATAATAGCATGAAAGCATTTATCAAATATTTGTTTCCTTTGTCTTCCCGGCCTACTGTCGTCATATATATATATATATATATATATATATATATATATATATATATATATATATATATATATATATATATATATATATATATATATATATATATATATATATATATTTGGGCTCAGGCCATATCGTCCTGATGGAAGTTCCTATTAGGTAGCTTTCTAGGGTATATTTGACTACAGTGATATTCCCAGAGAATTTTACCTTAAGGTATCAAGAATTCTAACTCCTGGAGCAAATATCACTAAATAATCTCACAGGGATATCGCATAATATCAGAGGACGTATTCTTGACACGTCATATAGCTATCTTCGCCCCGAACAGTATTAACGCTTTGAGGGGGTATAGTGACAAGAATCTGAAACGAGAATGAAAAGAGAGCCGCTCATAAGGCATCTCTCCTATTCCGTTTCCAGTGTGTATCTGATGAAGGCGGTAGCGCCCACTTTATTCCTTTTCGTGTAGCTCTACTACTTGGTGTTTTCCCTTGTGTTCTCTCGTTATTTGGATTTAATTCAACATTTTGATGACTTCTCCGGCCTCTTCTGCCTCTAGTAAGTTGAGTATTATATTTACTATGTATAAATGTAAGGTCTTGTTGTTTTGAATTAAATCAAAAGTGATTTTAACGTAAACAAGAGCTGTTGCCTACCGGAGGCATCCTGGATGCTATCGCTCGCTCTTATGGGTCATTTAGTTAGCTGGAGCGACGTTCCCGGTTTGTTATGCTTTAATAATTTAGCTATTCTATTTAGCTCCGCTAGGAAGGCTTATATTTTACCGTCAGTTTTAGCTCGGTGATTTCGACACGGGTCGAGGTACCAATCTTGCCCTTCGTGAGGCTTCGTAGCCTAGAAGTCTGGCACTAGTACTTGCATGCATGATTTAAGTTTTTTCGAATGTTATATTATTGAAGCTATAGGCAAATATTTTATTCATGTAAGATATTGTTGAATGTTTTTTCCAAGATTGTATACGAGAGAGTTTCGGTTATTTAGGTTATCGATTCTCATCTTACCTAGTCTAGTATTCTAGGTACAGTAGTATACTTTCGCACATCCCCGACTGTTCTTTTCTCCTCCGGAGGCTAAATTCAATCCCTCTCTCCCTCTGTAAGCCTTCGGCTTAATCCTAGTGGTTCTATCTGTATAATAATTCAAGTATAACTATTCTATGATATGTCTGTCCTGACCTGATAACCAGAGCGACTGGTTTTTTGGGTTAGGCAAGAACATCAGAGTTTTTAGTCTGTGGTCTGCTTCTTCCTAGCATAGAGAAAGAGTCTCCTTTGCTAGGTTAGGGGCGGACACAGGAAGCTTTGCTTCCCTAGTCCATGTTGGAAAGATGATTCCTTCCTCTAGTGGCCTAGCAGACTGTCCTTTGTTGTTTTTCTCGGGCTGGAGAATGAGTTTTCTCTGTTGCCCGGCGAAATAACTTCACCTAACTTTGTTCTGGTTGGGAGGAGGTTAGCAAGTATTGCCAGTCTTCCTCCCTAATAGACAACTCTTGGTTAGGATGAGCTTCCCTAACAGCTGAGTGTGTCTCCTGCTAGAACGAAGTCTATAGGACCCTTATCCCTTCTCCACTTCTCTTTCTTTTATTTTCTTTTGGCCGCAGTCCTACTTCCGTACCTAGTACAGGTTAGGATGGAGGACAGGCTCAGCTCTCTGCCGGCTGGCACTACATGTCGGCTGGCAGAGACCCTTTTTTCTTTGCAGAGTGAACCCCAGACCTCCCTTAGTCTCCCTTCCATGTCTGCTGGTAGAGTCCAGCAGGCTATGGATTCTTTGGAAGCCTGAATGCTACATTCTCCCCTTCCATAAGTTCACTCTCTCTGGATGGAAGGTCGTACGGCAATACCGCCTTATAACCTTACATCCATACTGTATCTCTGACTATTGTGTTGCACCCCTAACCCGGCTGCTGGCTTAACAGCCGACAGCCGGGCAGGTGGAGGTTCTCTGGTTCTTGGCTACTGTCGGCGGGCATGGGTTTTATTACCTTTGCCGGCCGGCAGTGAAAACACAGCCCGAATCTGCTGGCCACAACGATTAGCAGCCGGCAGCCAGGTATTAGTGTTTTCAGCCGTCGGCTGGCAATGATTGCCGGCCGGCACACAGTCGCGAATCAGGGGGCTGCCGCCTATTAGTTAAATATAGTATATCTTTGAACTATACAGGGGTACTTGCCGGCCGGCAAGTGCAGGTGCACGCCGGCACAACAGCATGCGATATACAGTAGTTGCTGTATTCGTAGTGTAGTACACACTGCATTAGCAGAAACTACTGTACAATGCTTGTGATAACACTAAAAGTTCTTCATCATACTTAATGTTATCTTGTACAGCCTTTTGTTGAGACCGTACAATACATAAAAAGTAAGTTCTTTCTGTATTCTTTCTATCCCGTATATTAAAACTTTATCTCAAGGTGTGAACTACACCTTAAATTTTCGTTTAGGAAATTACATAAGGTATTCTAGAATAGAATTAACCTTAGTTTTAATATCTCGGGAGGTTTCAGCAATTAACTGGACAGGAAATACAAGTATATGTCTTTCCTTATTTCTTTTATAGCTTTACTATATAAGCTAAATGTGTCAATATACAGTAAGTGAAAGCCTTCACTTGATACTCATGGATTTTTCTTCTCTTTACAAGAGGACCATCCGAAGTGCGGGAGTGTGCTCTGTAATGTCCACAGTAAGAACTCCTGTGGACATCAATATTGCAGGAGGCATGCAGTATGCGCAGCCTCCAGAGGTGATCTTCGCTATTGGGACCCTCAGGTTTGTACAGTTTGTTCTAACCTGATTACCAAGGCTTTTGACGACCCTAAGTCAACGGAGTCAAGGGATGCTGCCAGGGAAACGTTACAATCCTGGGTGAGGGGTTTTCAGAAAAACCCCTCAGGTCCCTACCTTCCAAATGAGAAGATGAGGGCCTACCTTTTCCCTAAAGCACCGGCTGATGCAATCATCCCCCAGCCTCAGGTGGAGATATCAATTGCCGAGAATCCGTTAGATTCTGAAGTCTCAGCCGCCCTTCAAGACATCCAATTGGACGATAGGATGTCGGAGGTGTTGAATTCTACTGAGAAGGACCTTCTAGGAGAAGGTCAGGAGGAGGAGCTGATCCAGGCTCCTCAAGTAGAAGAGGAAGAAATCGACGAAGTGTCGGTTACATTGGTTTCGGACCCAGAGCCTATTCTGTCTACATCGTCTGTTATCCCAGATGAACTGGGAAGGACTCTTTCTTCCATTGTTGAGATGATCCAACAAATTCAAAGGAAGAATGATGAGAAGGAATCTGCAATGAAACTGGAGATACGTAGACTTGCAGCATCACGTGGGCCCCAGAAGAGGCTCAGCGTGAAGGAGCTTCCTTTGTGCTCGGATACTAATCCTTGGAGGTATACCGAACACATGCCGATGACAACCGGGAAGATCGTGATCTCAGAAAAGTTGGGAGCAATTCCCCTGGAAGAAGTGGAATTTTGGCCCAACAAAGATTCTTATCCGGACTGCTATGTCCATCTTAGGAAGGAGCCAGCCTCAAAAGAGGAGACAGAGCCAAAGGAGGTCATAGTTTTTTTACCATAGTAAAGCTCGATGAAAGAGAGGGGCTTCACTAACTCAAAGGTGCCCGCCTTGAGTAAGAAGCTTCCCACCTTAGTGGCCTCTCCTACCAGAGCCTTTCCCTTCTTGGAAAAGGGATATAGGGCAGCCTTAAAGGCGGTGGAGGCAGGGAAACCATGCCCCTCCATGGAGAAGTGCAAGCAGTTATCTTTGACCTTGCCTTGGACCAAGGAGACTGGAAGGACATACACCTTACCTTCTCAGTCGGGAAGCTGGAAGCTGATATTGCTGAACGCCAGTTTGGTGAGGCACTTCCAAAACTGTCGGAGGTTCTCTTGCGTAGAGAGCAAGAGACAAAGGAAAGATTTACGGCATCGATGTCGTTGCAAACGACACTAGAAACGATGGCAAGTGACCCCAAGATCCAGGAAATGTTCATGGTTGTGGCCAAAACCCATCTGGCCACAGTTACGAAGGATTTCTATAGCTTTATTAAAGCTAGGAGAGCCTGTAGAGAGTTCGTGTTCGCCTTGGCTGCGGTGAGGCACGAACCGAGGAAACTGATCTCCTCTCGTATTTGGGGTAAAGACCTCTTTCCCAATGAAGTGGTTAAATAGGTAGTAGACAAGGCCGCCACAGAGAATAGGAACCTTCTCAAAAAGTGGGGCTTAGATCTTAAGAGAAAGTCTTCTCCAGATGAGGAAGACAAAAAGGCCTAGGCATAACCTCCAACCACGTACCAGCTGGTTCCTCTACAAGTAGTGACACAGTCGCCAGTTCTTAACCCAGCCTTCGAAAGGCAGACTTCCTCCTTCGTTCGAGAGCTAGAGGAACAGCCAGAGGTTCTTCTAGACGCCCTTCAAGAGGAAGGGGATACAGGGGAGGACGTGATCAAGGAGGCAAGTCCTCAGATCCACAACAGCAGAAGTAAGATACTTCCAGTTGGAGGGAAACTACAGCTGGACCTTCGATCCCTGGGCCCACAGCCTAATTAAAAATGGACTAGGTTGGAGCTGGAGCAGTCCTCCACCTCAATTTCCTCAATTCTTCCAACACTCATCCCCCGTTCTGGAAGAATATGTCCGAGAACTCTTAGACAAAAGAGTAATCCGGAGTGTCAAGTCCATAAAATTTCAAGGAAGGATGTTTTGTGTTCCAAAGAAGGACTCAGAAAAACTCAGAGTTATTATAGACTTGTCGCCACTCAACAAGTTCATAGTGAACTACAAGTTCAGAATGCTCACACTTCAGCACATAAGGACCCTACTGCCCAGAAGGGCATATACTGTCTCTATAGACTTGTCTGACGCTTATTGGCACGTTCCAATTAATCGTCACCTCTCCTCCTACCTAGGCTTCAAGTTACATAGAAAACTTTACGCTTTCAGAGCCATGCCTTTTGGGCTAAACATAGCCCCGAGGATTTTCACGAAGCTCGCCAACGCAGCCATCCATCAATTACGCCTAAAGGGGGTCCAAGTAGTAGCCTACTTGGAAGACTGGCTGGTTTGGGCAGCATCCAGGACAGAATGCATGCAAGCTTCTAAGATAGTGATCCAGTTCCTGGAACATCTGGGATTCAAGATCAACATCAAAAAGTCTCGTCTTTCTCCAGGTCAAAAATTTCAGTGGTTGGGAATCCACTGGAATTTGGAGTCACATCGGCTTTCCATTACTAGTAAGAAGAGGAAAGAAATAGCAAGATCTGTCAAGAGACTATTGAAATCCAAACGGATATCAAGACGCGAACAGGGGGGAGTGCTGGGCTCTCTATAGTTTGCTTCGATAACAGATCCAGTGCTAAGAGCACAGCTTAAGGATGCAACAGGAGTCTGGAGACAATACGCATCAAACGCGCGAAGAGGTCCAAGTGACGTCGTCCATATTCCGTTTGGCGGAAAGGAAGAAATGGCACCTGTCAGCAGTTCACATTCAAGGGTGCCGCAATGTGACAGGGAACGCTCTATCTAGGTTTACACCTATAGAGTCAGAATGGTCCCTTGACGCAGCATCGTTCTCCTTCATCTCGAGTCAAGTCCCAGAGCTGCAGATAGACCTCTTTGCGACGAAAGACAAGAAAATAGATCGTTACGTGTCCCCTTACGAGGAGCCGTCAGCGGAGGCAGTGGACGCTATGTCCCTGGATTGGAACATATGGTCCAATATCTATCTGTTCCCTCCGCACAACCTCCTTTTGAATGTCCTTGATAAGCTGAGATCCTTCAAAGGGAAAGCATTAATAGTTGCCCAAAAGTGGCCAAATAGCGTGTGGTTCGCTCTGGCATTGGAACCACGACTAAAATTCGTACCGCTACCGGATCCATCCCTGTCTCAGGGGGTACAGAAGTCGACTGTCTTCGCTCTTTCACAGAAATCACAGAACCTACATCTCAAGATTTTCTCTCCTTCACGATGAGAAAAAGATTCGGTGTTTAAAAGTCAGTTTAGACTTTTGGAGGAAACCAGAAGGCATTATGAGGCTTCAGGGAAGAGATAGCTATTCTTTGTCAAGGCAAAGAAACCAAAAGAAATCCCGTCAGATTCCCATTTATCATTCTTTATTCACCTTCAAGAACAAGGTTTAGCAGCCAACACAATTCTGTTGTTCAAGCCTGCCTTGACAAGTCAGATACCTTATGCCTTACAGGTCGACCTTCCTTACGACGTTCTTAATGAACCAGCCCTCCAGCGTGTCCAAAGACCCCTTGCATGGTCATTAGATATGATTCCTCATTGTGTATATATAATGAACAATGAGGAATGTGCTTAGCAGGTTTTGAATTTAAGTCATATTTCTGTTTGTACTTGCTTTGGGAGCCAGAGTTATGAAATAGTGACTCTCTCTAGAGAGGAAGGCTACGTCCAGTTCTTGGAGGGAGAACTGAATCTAATTCCAGACCCAACGTTTCTTTCAAGGAACAAGCTACCCACCAACAGGTGGGTTCCCTAAAGAACTGCCTTCTGAAGGAAGATGCATCTCTATGCCCAGTGGAGTGCCTAAAGGTCTATCTTCATAGAACTTCAGACTTTATGGGAGGACAGCTGTTCAGAAGAGAAACCCTGTGTTCAAAGTTATCTATAACTATGGGCGAAATTCACCCGTGTTATTCGCAGAACGGATCCAGACAGTACACGTGTTGGTCATGATCCGAGGAAAGTTGCTTCTTCCATAAAATTTCCAAAATTATATGTACTTTGAACATCCTTGTTTGCACACCGGCTGGTAGTCATCCAAGGCGTTTTTTATGTACTAGGCAAAGCAAGTGAAGCAACTTATGAGATCTGTGGTAGCAGCAGGTAGAATTCTTTAACCTTCTGTTTTAAATATGCAAGGAACAGTGTAATTAATTTGGGACGATTAATTAAGAGGGTGCGCGTGTAGTCACTGTATGTTACTACACGCTGAGCGATAGGCCACGAAAGTGTCCTTACAAACTGTTCCATTGACGTCGGTAATCTATAGCATATACGGACACTTGTGCCAAGCGATTTTTACGCTAGTGTATGTAAACAGTATACAGACTATATCATTATTATTGATAATTCAATTGAAGTGGCAAATCTGTTTCCTAGTAGATAAAACTATATTTTCTGTTGACTGTTTTCCTTTATGCTTTTACGCATATCATCCACATTTTATAAATTTTATAAATGTTGATCTGATATGTACGTTTATTAAATTTCAATAAACTAGTTCATAGTGAACCCTGCGTCTTATTCACCCACACTCATTCTATTAGAAAAGTACTGAGCATTAAGATTAAAATATGGATATTTTTATCATGGTATGTCTTTCGAGACTGTTCCCTGATTCAAGCAAAAGTCCACTCACTCTAACCCTTCCTTGGAAGGGTTGACGTGGTACCATAACGGGTTGGTGGCAAAGAGGCAAAATTTGTTTCTATGCGGATACAACCATTATCCAATAGTTTATAAGAGTAGTCACAATGGGGAAGGTGTCACAAATTTATTCTGACATTGGTGATTCTTATACAAACTATGCTTCATATTGTATAGGGCGAGACCACTATACAAGCTTGTCATTTTGTCATCCATAAATTTTTATGTACTCCTCGAGACTTTTTCCAGAGTCTAGTACGACTCTTCCCTGTAGGGGGCAGGAAGCACTAACATAGTTCATGCTTAGATGAAATGATGTATGACGGTAACATCATAGGTCTCTAGGTATAGACGGACGAGGAAAATACTTTCTTGAAAGTACGGCACTGATTGAGAATCCACAGATACAGTAATGCTCTGGTAAACTTCCATCAGGACGACATGGCTACCTCACCCAAAAATAGATTTTTCGCTTCGCTCAAAATCTGTATTTTGGGCATTTTAGATATCTAGCTAAAAAAAGAAAAAAAAATCTTAGTTTTATCTGTTCACCACTTCAGTACCGATCATCCATATATGGAGGTCTGCCACATGGACCATCTCTGGTGATTGAGAAACACCAGCCATATTGCGGCGATTGTTTGGTACGCCTGACCGTGAGGCATATGTTGACCAAATGTCCCATATTAGAACCTTAAGAAATACATATTTGTTCAAGGATCTGTGTGAGGAAGGCAGGTTCATTCTTCCCAAGATTCTTGGGATGGATGTGTTATACTTTGCTAGAGGTATTTTTAGATTTATTTCAGAAGCAGGTCTTTGGAGAGCTATCTGAAGTTTATAAGTACATTTTCGTAATTAATGGTTTTAATTGAATATGATTTTATTCTTTACCTATAATATATGATATCGGTGTCTATGACATTCGATCCCATGATACCAAAAAACTGAAAATCAGTCATCAATTATAACTTATTATTTGGAATTGAATAGATTAACAGAAAATACTGATTACGGTTATTAATGCTATAAATTGTGGCTAGGTAGTTCTTCGATCTTAAGGTAATTAAACTATTCAAATTCAAGAATTGAATAGTGAGAAATAGTTCGACATATTAGGAATTATCTGAAACATGATTAAATGAATTGGACAAGGCTGAGATTGCTGAAATTACCCCTAATACACATATGTCCTTTCTTATTCCGATAGAGGGCAAGGTGTGGGGGGGGGGAGCCTTTTAAGTGCTTATAACATGTAATTGTCAGTGAACTCAGATTTAACAGTTTGATTCGCAACGTACCTAAAAAAGTATACAATGTACTTTTCTTCTAGGTCCAAGTAGTAAGTAGGATTCCCCTGGGTGATAGAACCGGGAATACAGTCCTCAAAGTAATGGACAGTATGAGCAGGTTGGATAATGCCTAAGGCCTCACTAAGGCTACAGAGCTGAATACCATATTTGACGGTTTGCCTTGGACATTAACTGTTAGTGCGCATGCACAGGGATGTCATTGGAGAACTTGAAATGCGAAAATATGACTTGCTGGTCTCATAACTTGGAAAAAAAAAAGTTGGGTAAGAGGGCCGTTGTAGTAAAACTTGTGTAAAGCAAAATAACTTACTAAAGAGTGATATTTGAAAATAATGATAACTGAGAAAATAAAAAAAATTCCACTCATATGGCGGGTTTGACATAAATAGAACCGAATACGTAGCCTTTATTTTCATTAGATATTCTTTTCTTTTTCTTTTTTTTTTTACACTGATTTTTCTTTGCGTTTCTTATTGATAAAACTGCGTCCGTTTCGCTAATAACATTTATTAATCTCGAAGCGTTGGCTAATAAAAAAGAAAAAAATTCCACAGATTAGGATACGAAAACAAACCCTGGATATATCACGTTCCGGTTATCGTTTTCGTTTTGACCAAATGTAGCTTCTACTATGTCATTTCAACTTCATGAGATGGCCATTAAAAATTATTAGCGTTTAATCGTGATTGCTGTATCATATACCTGAAAATCTCATTTATTTAGAAATATAAAATGACATATATACTGAATTGAACAAGTGCAACATATATATCATCAGAGATATGTTACCTCATTTAGATTCTAGTAATCTTTGTTTGACTCCATTTAGAAAGACATGTGTGAGAGAGCCTTACCTTATTGCCTTATTTTTTGTTTGGGTTCCCCCAGGTCCCTCAGTGTGAGGCACCTCGTATATCCACCAGAGAGTTGCTAATACATCTTCCAGTGTATTTTGCATCTTCCAGTCTTGGATGGTCTGGGATGCATCTTAGGTATTTATCGAGCTGATTTTTAAACGCATCTACGCTCACTCCTGATATGTTTCTTAGATGAGCTGGCAGCACATTAAATAGTTGCTGCATTATCGATGCTGGTGCGTAGTGGATTAATGTCCTGTGCGCCTTTCTCAGTTTACCTGGAATGCTTTTTGGCACTATTAATCTACCTCTGCTTGCTCTTTCTGATACTTTAAGCTCCATGATGTTTTCAGCAATTCCTTCTATTTGCTTCCATGCTTGTATTATCATGTAGCGTTCTCTTCTCCTTTCTAGACTGTATAGTTTTAAAAATTGCAGTCTTTCCCAGTAATCAAGGTCCTTAACTTCTTCTATTCTAGCAGTATAGGACCTTTGTACACTCTCTATTTGCGCAACATCCTTTTGGTAGTGTGGGTACCATATCACATTGCAGTACTCGAGTGTACTACGCACATAAGATTTGTAAAGCATAATCATGTGTTCAGCTTTTCTTGTTTTAAAGTGTCTGAATAACATTCCCATTTTTGCTTTACATTTAGCCAACAGTGTTGCTATTTGGTCGTTGCATAACATATTCCTATTTAAAATTACACCAAGGTCTTTAATTGCTTCCTTGTTTGTGATTGTCTCATTATTAGGTCCCTTGTATGCATACACCATTCCTTCTCTGTTTCCATAATTTATTGATTCGAATTTATCGGAGTTAAATACCATCCTATTTATCTCCGCCCATTCATATATTTTGTTTAGATCTCTTTGTAGTGAGTTCCTATCTTCATCACAAGTAATTTCTCTACTTATTCTTGTGTCATCGGCGAAACTTCTCACTACGGAGTTTTCAACATCACAGTCTATGTCTGAGATCATAATAACAAATAGCAGTGCAGCTAATACCGTACCTTGGGGCACACCAGATATTACCTGGGCTTCATCTGATTTCTCGTCATTTGCAACCACTATCTGTTTTCTGTTTTGCAGGAATTCTTTTACCCATTTTCCTATTTTTCCCACAATATTATGCTTTCTCATTTTTTTCTCCAATATGTTATGGTCTACCTTGTCAAAGGCTTTTGCAAAATCTAGATAGATCACATCTGTGTCTTTTTCATTTATCATATTATTGTATATGTTTTCATAGTGAGCTATCAGTTGGGTCTGTGTACTTTTTCCAGGTACGAAACCGTGTTGACCCATATTAAACAAATTATTTTTGACTAAATGGTTCATTATTTTCTTTTTTATTACCCTCTCATACACTTTCATAATATGTGATGTTAGACTAACAGGTCTATAATTGCTTGCCTCTAGTCTTGATCCACTTTTGAAGATAGGGGTTATATAAGCTAATTTATGTTTAACATATATCTCGCTCATATCTATACTCTGTCTTAGCAGTATTGCAAGTGGCTTCGCGATAGTGTTTGTAGTTTTTTTTAACAAAATCGCTGGAGCTCCATCTGGTCCGGCTGCCGATCCATTTTTAATTTCGTTTATAGCCGTAACAATATCTGCTTCATTAATATCTATATCCGTTAGATATTCAACATTTTCTTCTTTCATTTCTGTTTCATTATTCTCATTCGCAATTCTTGGCGGGAACTCACTCTTATATTTTTCTGCTAATATGTTGCATATTTCCTTTTTTTCATTCGTTAGCCGTCCTTCAAATCTTAGAGGGCCTATTTCTATTCTCCTTTTATTCATCTTTTTTGCATAGGAGTAAAGTAATTTGGGGTTTCTTTTTATATTTTGAAGTGTCCTTTCTTCTAAGTCCCTTTTTTCATTTTCTTTCGACTGTATAATCTTTTGTTCTGCATTTTCTATCTTACATTTTATTTCCCTCATTTTCCACACATTTTTTTCTTTTGCAAGATTTTTCTTCCACTTTTTAATTTTCTGAAATAAGATCCTTCTGTCTCTTGGTATGTACGTCTTTTATTTATTGTTTTTTTTCGGTACATATTTTTCAACAATTTTCTCCAGTATTTTGTACAGTATATCCGTATTTACCTGTATATTATCACTTATAAATACATTTTTCCATTCTTTATTCAGTTCTTCATTTATTTCTGACCATTTTATATTCTTACTGTAAAAGTTATATTTTCCATATCCTTCCCAAAGTTTTGTGCTTTTATTAATTCTGTGATCACTTGCTTTGGAATGAACTATCAATTCTATGACATTGTGGTCTGAAATTCCCGTGTTATACACTATTATTTCTTTAACATAATTCACCTCATTCACAAATACTAGATCTAGGACATTTTCCTTTCTTGTTGGAATGTGGTTTATTTGTTGCATATTATGTTCTAATAGCATATCTTGAAGCTTTTCAAATTGCCTCTTATCTTCTGCGCTACTATTACTATCTTTTTTATATGTATACATACAACCACTTTCTTCTATCCGTTCTTTCCAATCCACGAAAGGAAAGTTAAAATCTCCGGATAGGAGTATATTCCAGTCTTTATGGTTTCTACATATATCATCTATTTTTTCTATTATTATGTCAAACTCCTTAGTGTTTGGGGGTCTGTAAACTACAATATTCATTAGTTTTTCAAATTCAAATTCTACCGCAATCAATTCACATTCTGTGTTGCTGTATTTTTCACATACTTTTCCTTGATTTATGTCTCTTCCATATATTGCGGTTCCCCCTTGATTCCTATTTTTTCTGTCTGATCTATAAGTTTGGAAACCCTTTATTTGGTCATCACTGCCAGTCTCTTGGGAATACCATGTTTCACTTATATTTAATATATCTATTTTTTCAATTTGGGTTAGTTCTTCTAAGAACTCTATTTTCCTTTTAGAGTTACTCGTGACTAAACCCTGTGCATTCATTACTATTATGGTTTGTGTTTCATCCCCATTATTTAATATTGGTAATAATATGGATTCTCCCATGCTTCCTTCCTGTTCTGATATGATGTTCTTTTCTTCATTTCCCGGAATTCTGCCATTAAAAAATCCAACTTTTCTATTATATTTGCTCTTTCGCCTTCATATTTATTTGTGTGTGTATACCTGCAACTGTCCCCATATCTGCACCAACCCCTGGCATTATAGATGCATTCTTTGTAGTTGGGCTCTAAATGTGCAGGTTTGGGTTGAAAGGCCTCATATCTTGGGGCTCTTGGTTCAAAGCGCGGTATATACACGGCCTGCTTTTTTGTTTCTTTTTTTGTTTCTTTTTTGCTTTCATTTTTCTTTTCAGTTTGCTGAGTTTTCTTACATTCATTTATGGTTGCAGGATGCATATATCGACATTTTTTGTTGTAAATGCATCCTTTTCCTTCTTTTAGGTTTTTGCATAATTTTGGATGGAGATCTCTGCATTCGTCTCCATATCCGTCTAAATACGCACATTTACCATATATTTCATAATTATGGCATATCTTTGGATGCTTGTAGTAGCATCTTTCGCCAAATCTGCAATTCCCTCTTTTCAGCATATTGCAGACTATATCCTTCTTTTCTATTTTTTCTTGTTCTTGCTCTTCCCTAAAATTATGTAGGTCCGGGTAGAGTCTCTTGGGTCTATTATTTGTTTCCATCTGGTAATTTATTTCTTCATAAGTATGTTGTAGGATGGCATCATAGGTTATATCAATGATTTCTTCTGCATCCTTACACATATCCTGTTCATTGTTCTCTTCTTCTTCTTTTTCTTCTTCTTCTTCTTCTGTTTCTTCTTCTTCCTCTTCTTTATCTTCAACTACTTGCAGATTTAGTCTCGACTTAATTATATTTTCTATCCAGACTAAGCATGTTGAGCAGAATACCTTTGTGTCTTTATTTTTTATTTTTTGCTGTATTTCAGCACATGTGGGATGTGTTGGGACATGACAGGCATCACATTTTCTAATCAATTGTTGAGGATTATTAATGGAATACCATATCTTACATGTATTACACCATTTTGGCAGAGAGAGAGAGAGAGAGAGAGAGAGAGAGAGAGAGAGAGAGAGAGAGAGAGATTGCTTGATTGCCATGATACTCTAGTTCAATGTCGGAGACGGAGTGGAAGGATATAAGTTTTTAATAAGTCTAAAACAATATCCATGAAAAATATTTTTCTCTATGAAGTGCAAAGAAAACATTTCAAGTAGATCTGTTAGGCTCTATTTCACAAATATCAAGATGCAGAAAGAATACGGTAGAGGCGGTAAAAAAAAACAAAATTCTTCAACTTCATCAGGCCACTCATGGCTAAAGCTTATCCATTACATACCATTTGTTGTGATTCACCGTTCTTCCTATACCGGATAAGGAAAAAATATAGTTTTTGGAAACTCTCCCTTCCTTTTGCCATTCACATGCAAATGAATACTTAGTTCGCTGCGCCCTTACTCCTGATAAGACACAATCTGGGTTGATTGCTGTTATCGAGCTCAAAGGATCGACGATAATTTGGATCGTAGGTAGCACACTACTGTATGCGGGAATGGATCTATTCATGGAACATCACAAGCTTCCCTGATGGGATCTCTCTTCAAGAGCGAAGAGAAAAGGAAATAAAAAAATTGATGGCAGTGATTTTCAGCATATTTACTTTGAAAATGACAGGCTACACAAGGACCAAAAGCAGGTATGAAAAACTATTATATAGTTACCAGATGGAAAAAAAATAAGTACAGTTCGTATTGAGTAGTTATAGTCGTAATAGTAGTGATAGAAGTAGAAATAGCAGTGAAGGAGAGACGAATAATGGTAGAGTATTACTATCATAGTTATAATTGTTGAAAGGCCTCTTCCAAAGGCTTTAAATTTAGTCTTCTCAATATATTCATCTCTTTAGCAGCTACGTAATATAGGTTATCAAATGCCATGGAGATTTAATCAGTAGCAGTAGTTATCAGACACCTTTCAAGTTTCGACTGACACAAATGCGGTCATTTATTCTAGAATGAGATACACTAAAAAAATATGGGTACATTACACACTGGTATAAGTATCCATATCAAAATTGGCATAACAGAGAATAATGTTTTTTCGGAAGCTTGACTCTTTGCGAGTTCTTCGTCTCGGCAGACATGGTTGGTAAGTGCGTCTGTACTAGTGGACTCTTCACCCGTATAGCTATTATGATAACTTGTTTGAGATATTTCTCTCTCTCTCTCTCTCTCTCTCTCTCTCTCTCTCTCTCTCTCTCTCTCTCTCTCTCTCTCTCTCTCTCAACACTAATCGGAGGATGAGTTCTTCCTTTTCATTTTACATTTTGTTTGGTGTATCCAGCTTGATTCTTTGTTCGTTTATTGTATGTGACTGCTCATCCTCATATCTCTCATCTATCACTTTTTTTTTTCACTTATGAAGTGTTTAGCATCGTCTAGTTTCATGGCATCTTTCCTTTTGATATCACGGAAGCACAGGCATTGGCAGTCTTATATTTTCTATTAACTTAACATAATTAGATTTTCCTCTCTGTTAAACATTCTTTAGAAT
>NC_090725.1:152282015-152292015 GCF_036898095.1 Palaemon carinicauda
AAATGAGTTATCACATGAGGTGAGATATGACTTAAGGGTAAGTTTATATTTACGTCAATATAAAGCTATCGGTGTCAATCCTTTATTGTAATGTTCTACAGTATTACCTCCCGGTGGTCCTTAGGACGTTTTGACTATTACAGTACTGCTCCCCCTAACTCTTAGTGAAACTGTCGTTAACGTAACTGATTTAGTCCAACCACACTTGATTGGGATTTACTATTGTGCGCCCTGGAGTAGCGTTTGAACATCAAGGTGCCGACAGTCCCGGTATAGAATAATCTTTGGACTTAAACGTGTGTAGGGAAAGCAAACCGTCTTCGTTGCGGTTCTCTAGTTTGTCCAGTGTGCGAGTGTTGGCGCTCTATCCTACAGGCTCGGGTCCGGAAATCAGAAACGGGGAGGCCTTTCCCGGAATTATTTCCCACAATATATATATATATATATATATATATGTATATATATATATATATATATATATATATATATATATATATGCGTATATATATATTATATATATATATGTGTGTGTGTGTTTGTGCGTGTATATATATATATATATATATATATATATATATATATATCTCATGGTCTTCGGGAAAACAGCCCTCTGACTGAAATAAGAGGCCTTGTGGTCACTGCTTGCTCATACTTTTTACGATTTCCAAATGCTAGCGAAATATAAACTTTAGAAGTTTTTAGGAAGACTATTTTGAACGTGGCATTGGGATAAGTTCAAGCAGTATTGAAAGCTTAAAAAAAACAAATGAATTGGGCCTGAGGAAAATTGTCAAAGTATTTTAATAAATAAAAAACGCTTCGTCGATAGCTTAGTTTTAATGATTAAATAATAACAACAACAGTGCCGGAATTCTTTGAATTATAGAGAAATAATGTATCACAAAAAGTACCTCATCTGGAGAATGTCTAATGGATGTACTGCTAACTCTTGTGTCATGAGCTAAGATTTCACAGTTGTAAAAGGAATTGATATTTAACATGAACATCATTCTCATATAATACTACCAATGATATTGAATTTACAAAAGAAAATCGTACCACTCTGATACTTTTGTAGCTTTGCACGTGAATCAGCGAATATGCATTTTCAACAACATACGAAACTATTCAACAAAATACTTCCAATTGGAAAAACTTCTATGGTTCCTGGCCCACATATTTGCAGCTATTTAACCAAATCTATATTGTCTTCATAAGGAGAAATTAACTGATGCCGGTAGTGGATTTTTCAAACAAAACATTCTTGTTACACAAGTTATGATCTTAAGGAAAACTGAAGAAAGAAAGAAACATCAAATTGATAAAAAGATTAGACTTGGAACAGGGTTCCAACAGATGCTTACATTAAAGAATGAACAGAGAAATATTATCAACAAAAAAGGTAGGGGTGATGAAAATAGTAGAGGGTTTCTATACAATGGTATACAATATTGATAGTAATAACTTTGTCAATAAAAATATTGAAACACCTGAGACAGTACCAAACGTAACTGTAGAAGAACAGAAAGCATCAAAATGCATAAAAAAGTTAAAGCAGCAGGATAAGATTTCGGAGTAGGAAGACTCTCTGAACTTTTCACAAAACTTTATCATTATACTAAGTCACAAAAAGGGAGGCATAAAGACTTGACAAAGTATTGCCCAATAACTTTATCCTCGGTAATATATAAATACTTACAAAAATCATATTAGTCCGAATAAAAAGAAAGCTAGAGTTTGATTACCCAAGAGAGAGCTGGCAGAGTTTAGCAATTGGTATTCAATAGCTGCCCATATCCATATAATGGACAAATAAACAAAATATGGCAAACCACTATGCATGACAGACAATGAAAACAATCTTGATATTGTAAAAACTTCAGCAGAAAGGAGTTAGACAGGGAGACCCCATCTCTCCTGAATAACTCTCAGCGTGCTTAGAAAAAGGTTTTAAGAATTTAGATTAGTAAAATGTAGAAATCAATATCAATAAGCAATACTTTAACAATATAGATATTTGCAGATGACATAATTGAGTTTTAGTGAATAATGGGAGGAATTGCAAAAGATGATACAAGATTCGAATAAAGAAAGTCTAAATGTAGGACTAAAAAATAGCTTCAATTCATCATAAGGGGTCCCTAGCAACCATATTTAGATAGTGTAATTAAAACTCATAAAGAAAACATTCCTGCTAGACCTATCCTAAGTTCCGTGGGATAGTGTTTTAACTAACTTATCTAAATGGTTGGTAAGTGAGTTATCAACTGTTCTTGGAACTATATCTGTAGAAAACAATTAAGATTTTATTTGTAGGATAAGGCCGTTTACATTTAATTATAATCTTAATTTGATAAGCTTTGATGTTAAATCACATTCTACAAAAGTATCCGAGAATGAATTACAGGAGTTTTTCAAAGAGTAACTTGTCAAATATACATTTATTGTGGATACTGTATGTATAAATATATAAAAGGCTATAGATTCACATTTAATGGTGAATTCTATGAACAAAAATATGGCATGGAAATTGGTAATACTATATATCCTTTGTTAAGCAATATTGTCATAGAATTTTTGAGAAAAAAACCTACCGAGGATTCTTCCTGCAGGTATTCTCTTGGGTAAGACATGTTGATATATTTAATGCTTGGCCTATCCATAAGGATGAAAAATCTCTTCTAACAGCCGTAAATACGCTGGTACCATCAAGTGAGTATTGAGTAGAGATAGAAGTCGATAATAAGATATTCAGATCTGTATTCAGACAAGAAGATATTATAAATTTGCTATGGATAGAAAACAATTTTTATCTTAATCATCAACCACCAACCAAACTTTTTTTTTTTTTTTTTTTTTTTTTACAGGTACCGGTAAGCTACCCAAATATTTTGAAGCTGAAGTTAGGAAAATTTACGAAATCACATTTGTTTTGAAGTATCCATCATATTTCATAAACACAGCCTAGCAAAAGGAAAAGATTTGTTTTTATGGAGTTTGTTAACAAAAATAATTCCAGGTAAGTACAAACTGAATGAAGTAATAGTAAACAAAATTTTTAAACAACTAGCTTTTAAATAATTTGCAATTTGCTAATTTTTTTTCTATTTGTTCATTATCCAATAGTTTCTAAATAATTATTCTTAATATATTCTTAAATCATAATACAATGAAGATCTTTAATAATAGCATGAAAGCATTTATCAAATATTTGTTTCCTTTGTCTTCCCGGCCTACTGTCGTCATATATATATATATATATATATATATATATATATATATATATATATATATATATATATATATATATATATATACATATATATATATATATATATATATATATATATATATATATATATATATATATATTTGGGCTCAGGCCATATCGTCCTGATGGAAGTTCCTATTAGGTAGCTTTCTAGGGTATATTTGACTACAGTGATATTCCCAGAGAATTTTACCTTAAGGTATCCAGAATTCTAACTCCTGGAGCAAATATCACTAAATAATCTCACAGGGATATCGCATAATATCAGAGGACGTATTCTTGACACGTCATATAGCTATCTTCGCCCCGAACAGTATTAACGCTTTGAGGGGGTATAGTGACAAGAATCTGAAACGAGAATGAAAAGAGAGCCGCTCATAAGGCATCTCTCCTATTCCGTTTCCAGTGTGTATCTGATGAAGGCGGTAGCGCCCACTTTATTCCTTTTCGTGTAGCTCTACTACTTGGTGTTTTCCCTTGTGTTCTCTCGTTATTTGGATTTAATTCAACATTTTGATGACTTCTCCGGCCTCTTCTGCCTCTAGTAAGTTGAGTATTATATTTACTATGTATAAATGTAAGGTCTTGTTGTTTTGAATTAAATCAAAAGTGATTTTAACGTAAACAAGAGCTGTTGCCTACCGGAGGCATCCTGGATGCTATCGCTCGCTCTTATGGGTCATTTAGTTAGCTGGAGCGACGTTCCCGGTTTGTTATGCTTTAATAATTTAGCTATTCTATTTAGCTCCGCTAGGAATGCTTATATTTTACTGTCAGTTTTAGCTCGGTGATTTCGACACGGGTCGAGGTACCAATCTTGCCCTTCGTGAGGCTTCGTAGCCTAGAAGTCTGGCACTAGTGCTTGCATGCATGATATAAGTTTTTTCGAATGTTATATTATTGAAGCTATAGGCAAATATTTTATTCATGTAAGATATTGTTGAATGTTTTTTCCAAGATTGTATACGAGAGAGTTTCGGTTATTTAGGTTATCGATTCTCATCTTACCTAGTCTAGTATTCTAGGTACAGTAGTATACTTTCGCACATCCCCGACTGTTCTTTTCTCCTCCGGAGGCTAAATTCAATCCCTCTCTCCCTCTGTAAGCCTTCGGCTTAATCCTAGTGGTTCTATCTGTATAATAATTCAAGTATAACTATTCTATGATATGTCTGTCCTGACCTGATAACCAGAGCGACTGGTTTTTTGGGTTAGGCAAGAACATCAGAGTTTTTAGTCTGTGGTCTGCTTCTTCCTAGCATAGAGAAAGAGTCTCCTTTGCTAGGTTAGGGGCGGACACAGGAAGCTTTGCTTCCCTAGTCCATGTTGGAAAGATGATTCCTTCCTCTAGTGGCCTAGCAGACTGTCCTTTGTTGTTTTTCTCGGGCTGGAGAATGAGTTTTCTCTGTTGCCCGGCGAAATAACTTCACCTAACTTTGTTCTGGTTGGGAGGAGGTTAGCAAGTATTGCCAGTCTTCCTCCCTAATAGACAACTCTTGGTTAGGATGAGCTTCCCTAACAGCTGAGTGTGTCTCCTGCTAGAACGAAGTCTATAGGACCCTTATCCCTTCTCCACTTCTCTTTCTTTTATTTTCTTTTGGCCGCAGTCCTACTTCCGTACCTAGTACAGGTTAGGATGGAGGACAGGCTCAGCTCTCTGCCGGCTGGCACTACATGTCGGCCGGCAGAGACCCTTTTTTCTTTGCAGAGTGAACCCCAGACCTCCCTTAGTCTCCCTTCCATGTCTGCTGGTAGAGCCCAGCAGGCTATGGATTCTTTGGAAGCCTGAATGCTACATTCTCCCCTTCCATAAGTTCACTCTCTCTGGATGGAAGGTCGTACGGCAATACCGCCTTATAACCTTACATCCATACTGTATCTCTGACTATTGTGTTGCACCCCTAACCCGGCTGCTGGCTTAACAGCCGACAGCCGGGCAGGTGGAGGTTCTCTGGTTCTTGGCTACTGTCGGCGGGCATGGGTTTTATTACCTTTGCCGGCCGGCAGTGAAAACACAGCCCGAATCTGCTGGCCACAACGATTAGCAGCCGGCAGCCAGGTATTAGTGTTTTCAGCCGTCGGCTGGCAATGATTGCCGGCCGGCACACAGTCGCGAATCAGGGGGCTGCCGCCTATTAGTTAAATATAGTATATCTTTGAACTATACAGGGGTACTTGCCGGCCGGCAAGTGCAGGTGCACGCCGGCACAACAGCATGCGATATACAGTAGTTGCTGTATTCGTAGTGTAGTACACACTGCATTAGCAGAAACTACTGTACAATGCTTGTGATAACACTAAAAGGTCTTCATCATACTTAATGTTATCTTGTACAGCCTTTTGTTGAGACCGTACAATACATAAAAAGTAAGTTCTTTCTGTATTCTTTCTATCCCGTATATTAAAACTTTATCTCAAGGTGTGAACTACACCTTAAATTTTCGTTTAGGAAATTACATAAGGTATTCTAGAATAGAATTAACCTTAGTTTTAATATCTCGGGAGGTTTCAGCAATTGACTGGACAGGAAATACAAGTATATGTCTTTCCTTATTTCTTTTATAGCTTTACTATATAAGCTAAATGTGTCAGTATACAGTAAGTGAAAGCCTTCACTTGATACTCATGGATTTTTCTTCTCTTTACAAGAGGACCATCCGAAGTGCGGGAGTGTGCTCTGTAATGTCCACAGTAAGAACTCCTGTGGACATCAATATTGCAGGAGGCATGCAGTATGCGCAGCCTCCAGAGGTGATCTTCGCTATTGGGACCCTCAGGTTTGTACAGTTTGTTCTAACCTAATTACCAAGGCTTTTGACGACCCTAAGTCAACGGAGTCAAGGGTTACTGCCAGGGAAACGTTACAATCCTGGGTGAGGGGTTTTCAGAAAAACCCCTCAGGTCCCTACCTTCAAAATGAGAAGATGAGGGCCTACCTTTTCCCTAAAGCACCGGCTGATGCAATCATCCCCCAGCCTCAGGTGGAGATACCAATTGCCGAGAATCCGTTAGATTCTGAAGTCTCAGCCGCCCTTCAAGACATCCAATTGGACGATAGGATGTCGGAGGTGTCGAATTCTACTGAGAAGGACCTTCTAGGAGAAGGTCAGGAGGAGGAGCTGATCCAGGCTCCTCAAGTAGAAGAGGAAGAAATCGACGAAGTGTCGGTTACATTGGTTTCGGACCCAGAGCCTATTCTGTCTACATCGTCTGTTATCCCAGATGAACTGGGAAGGACTCTTTCTTCCATTGTTGAGATGATCCAACAAATTCAAAGGAAGAATGATGAGAAGGAATCTGCAATGAAACTGGAGATACGTAGACTTGCAGCATCACGTGGTCCCCAGAAGAGGCTCAGCGTGAAGGAGCTTCCTTTGTGCTCGGATACTAATCCTTGGAGGTATACCGAACACATGCCGATGACAACCGGGAAGATCGTGATCTCAGAAAAGTTGGGAGCAATTCCCCTGGAAGAAGTGGAATTTTGGCCCAACAAAGATTCTTATCCGGACTGCTATGTCCATCTTAGGAAGGAGCCAGCCTCAAAAGAGGAGACAGAGCCAAAGGAGGTCATAGTTTTTTTACCATAGTAAAGCTCGATGAAAGAGAGGGGCTTCACTAACTCAAAGGTGCCCGCCTTGAGTAAGAAGCTTCCCACCTTAGTGGCCTCTCCTACCAGAGCCTTTCCCTTCTTGGAAAAGGGATATAGGGCAGCCTTAAAGGCGGTGGAGGCAGGGAAACCATGCCCCTCCTTAGAGGAGTGCAAGCCGTTATCTTTGACCTTGCCTTGGACCAAGGAGACTGGAAGGACGTACACCTTACCTTCTCAGTCGGGAAGCTGGAAGCTGATATTGCTGAACGCCAGTTCGGTGAGGCACTTCCAAAACTGTCGGAGGTTCTCTTGCGTAGAGAGAAAGAGACAAAGGAAAGATTTACGGCATCGATGTCGTTGCAAACGACACTAGAAACGATGGCAAGTGACCCCAAGATCCAGGACATGTTCATGGTTGTGGCCAAAACCCATCTGGCCACAGTTACGAAGGATTTCTATAGCTTTATTAAAGCTAGGAGAGCCTGTAGAGAGTTCGTGTTCGCCTTGGCTGCGGTGAGGCACGAACCGAGGAAACTGATCTCCTCCCGTATTTGGGGTAAAGACCTCTTTCCCAAAGAAGTGGTTAAATAGGTAGTAGACAAGGCCGCCACAGAGAATAGGAACCTTCTCAAAAAGTGGGGCTTAGATCTTAAGAGAAAGTCTTCTCCAGATGAGGAAGACAAAAAGGCCTAGGCATAACCTCCAACCACGTACCAGCTGGTTCCTCAACAAGTAGTGACACAGTCGCCAGTTCTTAACCCAGCCTTCGAAAGGCAGACTTCTTCCTTTCGTTCGAGAGCTAGAGGAACAGCCAGAGGTTCTTCTAGACGCCCTTCAAGAGGAAGGGGATACAGGGGAGGACGTGATCAAGGAGGCAAGTCCTCAGATCCACAACAGCAGAAGTAAGATACTTCCAGTTGGAGGGAAACTACAGCTAATTAGGGATCGCTGGACCTTCGATCCCTGGGCCCACAGCCTAATTAAAAATGGACTAGGTTGGAGCTGGAGCAGTCCTCCACCTCAATTTCCTCAATTCTTCCAACACTCATCCCCCGTTCTGGAAGAATATGTCCGAGAACTCTTAGACAAAAGAGTAATCCGGAAGGTCAAGTCCATAAAATTTCAAGGAAGGATGTTTTGTGTTCCAAAGAAGGACTCAGAAAAACTCAGAGTTATTATAGACTTGTCGCCACTCAACAAGTTCATAGTGAACTACAAGTTCAGAATGCTCACACTTCAGCACATAAGGACCCTACTGCCCAGAAGAGCATATACTGTCTCTATAGACTTGTCTGACGCTTATTGGCACGTTCCAATTAATCGTCACCTCTCCTCCTACCTAGGCTTCAAGTTACATAGAAAACTTTACGCTTTCAGAGCCATGCCTTTTGGGCTAAACATAGCCCCGAGGATTTTCACGAAGCTCGCCAACGCAGCCATCCATCAATTACGCCTAAAGGGGGTCCAAGTAGTAGCCTACTTGGAAGACTGGCTGGTTTGGGCAGCATCCAGGACAGAATGCATGCAAGCTTCTAAGATAGTGATCCAGTTCCTGGAACATCTGGGATTCAAGATCAACATCAAAAAGTCTCGTCTTTCTCCAGGTCAAAAATTTCAGTGGTTGGGAATCCACTGGAATTTGGAGTCACATCGGCTTTCCATTACTAGTAAGAAGAGGAAAGAAATAGCAAGATCTGTCAAGAGACTATTGAAATCCAAACGGATATCAAGACGCGAACAGGGGGGAGTGCTGGGCTCTCTACAGTTTGCTTCGATAACAGATCCAGTGCTAAGAGCACAGCTTAAGGATGCAACAGGAGTCTGGAGACAATACGCATCAAACGCGCGAAGAGGTCCAAGTGACGTCGTCCATATTCCGTTTGGCGGAAAGGAAGAAATGGCACCTGTCAGCAGTTCACATTCAAGGGTGCCGCAATGTGACAGGGAACGCTCTATCTAGGTTTACACCTATAGAGTCAGAATGGTCCCTTGACGCAGCATCGTTCTCCTTCATCTCGAGTCAAGTCCCAGAGCTGCAGATAGACCTCTTTGCGACGAAAGACAAGAAAATAGATCGTTACGTGTCCCCTTACGAGGAGCCGTCAGCGGAGGCAGTGGACGCTATGTCCCTGGATTGGAACAGATGGTCCAATATCTATCTGTTCCCTCCGCACAACCTCCTTTTGAATGTCCTTGATAAGCTGAGATCCTTCAAAGGGAAAGCATTAATAGTTGCCCAAAAGTGGCCAAATAGCGTGTGGTTCGCTCTGGCATTGGAACCACGACTAAAATTCGTACCGCTACCGGATCCATCCCTGTCTCAGGGGGTACAGAAGTCGACTGTCTTCGTTCTTTCACAGAAATCACAGAACCTACATCTCAAGATTTTCTCTCCTTCACGATGAGAAAAAGATTCGGTGTTTAAAAGTCAGTTTAGACTTTTGGAGGAAACCAGAAGGCATTATGAGGCTTCAGGGAAGAGATAGCTATTCTTTGTCAAGGCAAAGAAACCAAAAGAAATCCCGTCAGATTCCCATTTATCATTCTTTATTCACCTTCAAGAACAAGGTTTAGCAGCCAACACAATTCTGTTGTTCAAGCCTGCCTTGACAAGTCAGATACCTTATGCCTTACAGGTCGACCTTCCTTACGACGTTCTTAATGAACCAGCCCTCCAGCGTGTCCAAAGACCCTTTGCATGGTCATTAGATATGATTCCTCATTGTGTATATATAATGAACAATGAGGAATGTGCTTAGCAGGTTTTGAATTTAAGTCATATTTCTGTTTGTACTCGCTTTGGGGGCCAGAGTTATGAAATAGTGACTCTCTCTAGAGAGGAAGGCCACGTCCAGTTCTTGGAGGGAGAACTGAGTCTATTTCCAGACCCAACGTTTCTTTCAAGGAACAAGCTACCCACCAACAGGTGGGTTCCCTAGAGAACTGCCTTCTGAAGGAAGATGCATCTCTATGCCCAGTGGAGTGCCTAAAGGTCTATCTTCATAGAACTTCAGACTTTATGGGAGGACAGCTGTTCAGAAGAGAAACCCTGTGTTCAAAGTTATCTATAACTATGGGCGAAATTCACCCGTGATATTCGCAGAACGGATCCAGACAGTACACGTGTTGGTCATGAT